>NC_061114.1:48714679-48795995 GCF_002878395.1 Capsicum annuum
TTCATGAAAACACACCTAAGTTAAAATAATGCATGCAAAGTGTTTAATAAAATGCTTAAGGTGATAAGATTAGTGTCTCATGATTTAATGGTGCTTAAATGACAAGTCCATGCTCTATGCTTTATGATTTCACATGAATTCCATGTAATTGATATGCGTCATTGTTGTGATATGGATTGAGCATGATATTGAAGCTATGTAAGTGCGCATATATTGTATGAATTTCCCTTCCATACGTAAGATGTTGAGAACTATGCTTAGTCTGAAATCCCCTACTTATGATACGGTGAATTGTGGACTCCATTTTATGATCAAGTCAGTTATGTGGATCAGTTTCCTTCCATTGAGTCCTGTGGGTACTAGTACCCAAAAAATATAGTTGTGTGCCTAGATCCATGTCACGTTATCATGATAATCTTAGTCAAGCCATGATCTATAGAACTCAGTCAGTCATGTGACTCAGGAAATCTCAAAAATCTCATGATCTCAATAAATTATCAGATAGTAGTACTATTTCGTCAGTCAACAAAAGTCACTTACTCAGTCCATGTACAGCCAGTTAAAGCATGTTCAGTCTCTTCAGATGGGAGAATAAGTTAGTACCGAGTGAACCTAAGGATGGGAACTCACCTGCCAATTTAGGATGTGATTCTTAGTAGTCATCCTTGTGTTCCAGAACTACGTAGCCAGTGTAGGTTGAGACATCTTACCCTAATAGATTAGGGTTGATGAGGTGGCTTAACATGTCAGTTTAGGGTTCCCACCATTCTTATTCCAGTACCTACCAGCTAAGGGTCACTCACAACTATCCTTATTAGTGGCGCGGTATTGACACCCTTTCAGTTGGAGCAGAGATTGGACCTCAACCTAGCTATATGTGTTATTGGGGCATGTCGGTTAAGCAACTACCTCCCATATTTCAGTCCCAGTCTCAGTAAAAGAACTCAGATAGTTTTTCAAATTTCAGTATACTAGGACTGTCAGTTATAGTCAATTCAGTTATAGTATGAAACTCAGGTAGTTCCATCAGATTCAGGACTGTCAGACACAGCCATCCATGTTATCAAAATTTCAATATCAGTCATGTTAGATAATAGTAAACCATGTATTAGCATACAGATCCAGTAAACTACGTATTCATGTTTGTACTCTTACGTTCATATCAATCAGTCAGTTACCATTGTTCATGCATGTAAACCCTTTTGCATTTAGCCTACCTCATTTCTATACTCAGTACTCTCAGTCATACTGACGTATTTGTGCTATGGTGTTTTCTTTTGTGTTACACCATAGGTTCAGAGACACGAGTTCCAGATCATCTGTAGCATTCTAATCGCAGAGTTGCAGTGAGTCCTCATCCATTCGAGGACGATATTATTTTATTTCATTCCTTATTTCAGTTAAGTTTTACTAGACGGAGTTAGTTAGAGATATGTTCCTTCAACTCCTTATTTCAAATAGTATTTAGAGGCTTTTAGATTTAGTTTAGATTTTAGATTTAGCTTTAAGTTATTTTGGGTATTTTTTACCCTATATGGATGATATTATTTATCAGATATTCTATTTAGTTGAACCTTATGGCCTATTGTTTATGTTTTTCTCATCCTGCAAGTATATTATGTAGTGTACAGGTACAGATATCAGTCATGGGTTAGCTTGTGGTCCCTTGGGGTCATAAGCACTGTGTAGCGCTCCGGTTTAGTAAATCAAGGCATTACAGTAACTCCCTGAGTCTATACACCGGGCGCTACACGGTGCTAATGACCCCGAAGGAACACCAGTTAACCCATGACTGATACTTGCTGTGAGCACTGAATAATAATCACACTGTGGCAATAATATAACTGAAATAAATATGGAAGGTGGACTAAACACTCCATAAGTTTCATAACTTAAAACAAATACTAAATACTGAAACATCTATCTAAAATACTCTAGTCAGAAAGCCTCTAACTGTCTAAAGGTGGAGTTGATGGGATAAGCCAACAACCAACTCCGGCTACTAAAAAGTAAATTGAAATACTGAAATAACGACTATGTCCTTGAATAGGAGGACTTACCACTAAGTCTGTTGCTGATAGGCTGGGCTACTAAGAGTGGTTAGGAGCCAGTGCGTTTAAACCTATGATATAAGACATCATAGTGCAAAAGAAAAGTATGCATCAGTACTTTGAATGTGCTGTTATGCTAAGTAAGGTAGGATGATATACATGGGTTCATATGCATGAACAATAACTGGCTAAGTAACATGAACATAACTGAATGAGAGTACTTTCTTAAATACATAAACTATAACTGAGATCATGGTAACGCCGAATATTGAATTCTGAATACTGATTAATTGATATTTGAGTTTACTGATACTGTAATACTGATAACTGGGTGACTGTTTCTGATAGTTCCGACTCTATGGAACTGTACTGAGTGCCATAGTGAGATGAGTGATTGTGTCTAACAGTCCTGATCCTGTAGAACTGAACTGAGTTCTATACTGAGACTGAAATTAAAATTGTGAAAGGTAATCATCTAACCGACATGCCCCTCTTCGAATGGATTGGGGTCCAACCTATAACCTCAGTTGGAAGGGTGTCAGTACCATGCCATAGGTAAAGACAAACTGTGAGTTAACACTCTCTGACAAGAAGCTATTTCGTCAACCCTCGCTGGTAGGAAAACTCATACGAGATATATCATCCCTAGTCTAGTAGGAAGATATCTCAACCTACGCTAGCTATGTAGTTTTGTAATGCAGGGATTGCTTCTAAGGGTCAGACCCTCTGCTGGCAAGAATGCCCCCATCCCTGGGTTCGCTCGGTGTTGAATCCTATTTCTAAATGAATAGATACTGGACTGAGTTCTAAACTGTTCTAAGCTGGACTGTACTATTACTGGTCATCATTAACTGAATGAACTGAGCTGAGTTCACTGGGTTCTGAACTGATTACCGACAGAGTTCTAAACTGACTACTAGACTACTGGTCATGGTACTACCGAGTCTATTTTGTAACAACTATAGCTCTAAGTAACCAGATATATTGTCGGGTATTAGATACCCCCAGGACTCGAGAGTATAAAATATAGACATAGCATAATCTTGAAAACATGATAACTAATTCTATAGTCATCAATCATTCATTCATTGAGGTATTTTGAAAAACACTTGCATGACATGAACTTGTACACACACTAACATGATATGGTTTTTCTACTCAACCCACATGAACAATTCATCAAGCACTTGGAGAACATAATTTATGCACATGATTGTAATACAACATGTAAGTATCATAAATATGATCCCATCTCATAAATTAAAAAGGGTTTTAACATAGAACCCTACAACAACCCACATAAGACATTTATTTCTCATGAGCTTGTAATTAATCATGGATTCTAACTCAAATAACATCATAGACAAGAACACAATCAAATTCAATCATGGAATTCATCAAATCTATTAACTTGTAGTTTAAAAAGGTTTCTTGAACTCCAGGGGTGGAAGGAAACCCTTTGATGAACACTTAACATACCTTAATGCTTGAATTTTTGAAGATTCATGGTGAAATCCTTGGGATTTGACTATTGAATTGGAAGCCCTTGGTTCTGTTCTTGAGCTATTCTGAGAGAAAAAAGTGTAATTTACTTTGTGAGACTGAATTTCATGTTTTTGGGGCTGGTTCGAAGTGGGAAAAATGCCCCAAAACCCCCTTTGGATGTTGTTTTAATTACTAAAAAGCATGCCAGTAATGCGCATACCAATGCATCGTATCGATGTGGTTGACACTATGGCCAACACGCCGCATCAATTTTGCATCGGCTTACTGGAATTTGACATTGGGAGATGGAAAAAATATTTATCAACGCGATGGGCGACGCGGCACGTCGAGATCACATTGATCCACTGATTTAGGCTTCCAAAAGTGCTTCAAATTAAATATGAAAAATCCAAAATTTGTCTGAGAACATCTGACATTCCTGATCATGAATCAACCTAAAGATTAATACTTTAAGGTCATAAGGTTCATGAAATAGAGTCGCTAACTTACGAAGGCTAAAATCACACTAAGTCTGAATACTTAGCTAAAATTTTCTAAGTCTTGGACTCCTTATTAAGCTTTAAGGAACTGAGTTAAGCTTATGATTTTGCGGGGTTTTACACTACTCCACCTAACCTGGAAGAAGGGCAATCTACCACTAGACCATAAGGATTTAATGGATAATAATATGGGTTATGGAAAACTAGGATGTTTGACTTTATTATGGCTTAGTATAGTGAGCTGATGGACATATTTCTTGATGGTCCATATGTACCTGTTAAAGAAGTCAAAAAAGAAGAGGTTACAAAGGTGGTTGTTAAAAGCAGGAGGGAGTACAATGATGAAGACAAGAAAAAGATTGAGAAAAAACTACAAGGCCAAGAAATTGTTAGTCTGTGGTATAGGGGCTGATAAATATAATAGGATCTCAACTTGTGAAAATACCAAAGAGATCTAGACTGCTAGAGGACTATACATGAAGGTACTACTGATGTACAGGATTCTAAAGTAGACATGCTGACTAGTTAGTATGAAACCTTCACCATGAAAGAAGGAGAAATAATCCAAGAACTACATACAAGGGAAGGACCCTCACCATAGATGAACTGATTGGAAATTTAAAAATCCATGAGCTTAAGAGGTAGCAAGGGAAGGAGAATAATGATACAAAAGGGAAAAAAACTTGATTCCATAGAAAAGGATAATGATGTTACCTATTTAGCAAATAGGATTGTTAGAGCCATGAAGAAGAGTGGTCAGTTCTAAAGAAAAGGAAGCACTAGTAAAATGGAAAACAATGTTGAGATGTGTCACAAATAAGGGACTCTTGAGCACTTTATCAAAGACTGTCCAATGCACAAATCTGATTATCAAGAGTATCTCAAGATAAGAGGTGACAAGAGAAGGAACATGGACCAGGTCCTTAAAAATTCAAGAAGGAAGACAGTAGCTGAGTATGCTGTAAAGCAAGCTCTGGCAGCATGGGGAGACTCTTCTAGTGATTCAAGTGAAGATGGGAAGACTAGATATATTTCTATACTAGCAGCGAATGTCAGTCTAGTTGTCTATGATTCCTTATTTTCATTTACAACAAACACAGAGTATGAAGAAGAAAAGAAGGTAACACTTATTGATATTAAGGAAAACCTAGATAACTATACATTTAGGAAGATAAAAAAGACTATGCGTATGTTGACAGATTCTGTATATGAATTAACTACTGAGAAGAATGCCTTAGAAAAAAAAGTAGAGAATCAAGGGCACGAGATGATTAACTTAACTCTCTATATTTCTAAAACTGAAGAGTTGTTCATAAAGATGAACTCTAAAAAATTGAGTTTGATAAGTAATCTAAAGAAATTAAATGATATAGATGGAAAAGAGAAGAAAGAAGATTTAAGGATTTAAGTTGATCTTGAGAAAAGATTGAGGGATTCCCAAAAAACCTTATGTCTATACTTCATAAGAATGAAGAGTTAGAGAGGGACCTAGTCTATCTAAGGGAAGAACTCAAAAAATTCCTTCAGTGGACTTCATCCTCCCAAATCTATTCTAACCTAACTGGTCAAGGTGTTAATAATATTATGGGCCCTAGGTATCAGCACAAAACTCAATCATCTGTGTCACAAAGAAAGGTTATTCAAAATGTCAAAAACAAAGAACATAAATTCTTGTGCACTCACTGTGGAAGAGATGAACACATGAAAGAAGACTATCAAAGCTGACTCAAAGCAAGAATTACAAATGTTATACATGTCCAACAGGAGAGCACCTATCCCAGAGGTTTAAGACCTTAGAAAAACATGAAGAAGCTTACATTACCTAGATAGACAAAGGAGGATTTAATCGCACCTCTACCTTTCTACTGGGAAATCAAACTCAAATGGGTTCCTAAGTCTAATAAATGATCATAAGTGATGGAGGAAAAAAGTGTTTGTAATCAGAACATGATTCTTGATATGTAAGTGATCAAGGCTTTGAATGAAAGGTCTAACTATATTCTCTTTCTTGAGACACTTCATGGTGAAAATTTCTTATGTGATTAGGTAAACAGGGTCAAAAAAATTATAAACAGATGATAGGAATGGTCAAGATCCTAAGTAAGAAATCTCATGGCTTTTTCCAGCATTCCTATCCTAAGGAAGAGCTCACCAAGATATAAAAGAGGTTGGCAAGTTCAAATAAATGCAAAAGGAACTCTGGATATTTCAAGAATGCCAAGTCTAGAACCTAATCCTCAAACTTATTTGCAGAACAAGTCGTGGTGTAATGAATCTAAAAAGATGATGCTGGGATTGATCAGATTAGCTTGACCTACTATCAAGTGAATCAATGTCTCTTCACAAAATTGGCTATGTTCAGGAGGCAGGTATCCTTGGTAAATTAGGTATATGTTGGTCTAACTCAGTACCAGACCTTTGTATATATACACCCATGGGAACAACTTTGGAGGTGGACAAATATGACTAGCACAAAGTTGAAGATTTATTCAAACTAGAGAAGGACTTGGTCCCATCTCTTAGGTTAGTATATTTTATGTGCAAATTTAGTCTGTTCTATCAACAAAAGTCGCGTCCTCCCTGCCCTTGTGCTAGAAAAAGGTTGTCCTATTCTAAAAGGGAAGGTGAGTTACCTAAAATCTAAAATTTATCATATCTTGTTCCCATAAAAAATCCTTCTTGGTTATTATTATTCCTTAAATCTTAATGCACTTACTCCTTCTCTCATCAAAAAGGTAAATTCTAATTCCAAATAGCCCTTCTAAGAAAAGGACCTTCCCGATGGCTGCAGCTCTCTCATTTTTATGTCCTTCAAAGGATTTTGAGAATAGCATTATTAAATATCTCATCCCAAACATTCCTGAAAAATATCCTTCAGTTCGCAATCTTACAAATCCTAACTCCTTCATTACTCAACCTATTGATGAAGAATCATTCATGAATCCTCAAAATTGTTCTGATAGTGTTATGATAGATGAACATAGGTTGTTGAAAACCTCATCTTATTGTCAAATAGCCCAGCAAAGAGCATAGTTAACCATATGAAAAATAATTTCTGTAAAACACCATAAATTTCTGGAAGATGGTCTGGATGTTTTACTGAAAAATTATTGACACTTGAGGGACCTGGTCCCAAGAAATGAAAAGTAGCTAAAAAGAATCCATGATCACCTATACTAAAAGAAAGAATAGGAAGAACAGGAAGGTGGTATCTAAGAAAGTTAGAAATAGGTTCTTGTAAAATCAAAAAGGTGTTAACTCGAAGGATTTTTTATTTAAATATGCTAACAGAACCTGGTATAATGGAATTAGTTGAAATGGTAAAACATCAAGGCTGGATGCATCTTATAGAAGGACCTATTCCCAATATTTTTAGTGAGATAGTTACGGAATTTTATTTCACTTTGAAATTCTCAGAAGAAGGGTTGAATTTGACTACACAAGTCCAAGGAAAGAAAATAAGTTGAATGAAGAAACACCAGGAAGAATTTTGGAAGTCCCTATATATAGTGTGAGAACTATCTCAAAGTAATTGCCTTCAATAGAATTCTTAGCTAATTCATCAAAATCAAAGGAAAAGATGTGGCTGTAGTGAATAGGAAATCACTCAAGAGTAAGTCTTAGTTGGTCTTTGACTTTGTGAACAAGGTGATTCTGCCTAGATTAAATAATAAAAACATTATGTCAGCCACTGATTTGTATGTGATGGAATTCTTTAGTAGCTTTGAATTTATTAATCTACCTACTTGAATGATGGAACACATTTATAAAGTACTTTTTAGGAAAATGGAAAACATGGCATGCCTTATGGATATTGGTTAAACAAGGTATTTGACTAATTTGGTATTGTCTGTGAAAATAAAACCCAAGGAACTGTGCTATAAATGCTTAACATGAGGACATTGGTCAAAACTGAATGTGTTAAATCAGGTAGCATTTCTTAGAAGGAGTTCAATAAGGAAATAGAAGAACTGAACTTCAACCTAGCTACCAAGGATAGCAAGCTTAAGGAGATAGTTTAATATCTCTCTAAAAGAAGCCCATGTGTCTCTAAAATACTCAGAATTGAGAATGCTAAACTGAAGAAGAAGGTGTCAATCTTAATGGATGAGGTCCTTAGAGTGAATGCAGAGATAGGCATCTTACAACAACCTAACCCTACTCCTTAAAAATCTTTTTCCCAGTCCTTCACTTGTTAATCCTTCTTGATTTTTGCAGCTTTGTCCCTAGAACAGTTAAATTATCCACTGTAATGATACTTATCCACTACTTATGAATGAATCTTTGCTTTGTGTGTTATATTTGTTCCCTTTAAATTGCAAAGTTATTCTTTATGTTAGTGTTGTCCAGTGGCTATGAGTTAACTAATTTGTGCTTATATTACTTTTGGTTTACTGTTATTCCTTTTCAATGATTCCAAAAGGGGAAATTCTAATTTCATATGGTTGGGGCCGGGTACCATGTAATGTATTAAATTATAGATAAAGGAAAAAAGACATAATGACATGGAAAAGTATGAAAATGCACAAAATGAATAATGGTGCATGATAAAAGGGTGGGGGGAATTGAAGCTTGATAAGCAAATGACAACAAGGGACCAGGTCCCTATGTTGCATGATGGTGGAGGCATGATGATGGGGGAATATTCATCTTCAGAGTGGTAATCACACTGATTAAATATGATAGATGTGTATTGATGCTCAAAGATTTGTAGTTGGTTTATCACCATCAAAAGGGGGGAAGTTGCTTTATATAGTTTTAATGATGAGCAAATGACTACAAGGGACCAGGTCCTTGGATGTTTAAAGCAACAGTATAGCTAGCACATGTATACATAATTTTGTTCATTTGTGTAATAAATTAGCAGGTGCTGATTTTACTAATTAGGAAACCTGGTCTAATGATATTTCAGCCCTAATCATCACCCATATATAAAAGGGAAAAGATGTTTCTTCATCAAATAGTTTTTGCAAATACAAAAAGAGTGTTGAATAAAAAAAAGGCAAGAACTCTATATTTGATATTGCTCAAGCTTTTTTGCCATATGTGTGTGTTAAATTAGAGAGTGTCTTGAGTGATTTCTAATTTGTAAATGAATTACTCATGTTATAAGAGTAATGAACTTTTCTCTTTATTTAGAAAGAGCCTAGGTCGAGTTACCTAGGGTAGATATTGGTTAGAGTTAATCAATATCAAGGTGTGTCCTTGGTAGATTTATCAAGATGAGCTTATAGTAGAGTTATTACAAGTGGAAAAAACCTAGAGTTAGGTTCATTAAAGGTTGTAATCAAGAGTTTGATTATAGTGAATTTTAGAGAGCTTGTGAGGGAAAACCGTAGTTTTTTCTTCCTTGAGCAAGGGGGTATTGATAAAATCCAAACAATGCCTCCTCTCAGATGATGATATGATTGCTATGAAAATATAGCAACCCAATAAAGGTTTGGATCGAATTCAAAGAAAACACATGGAATCGTGGATATCAGTAATTGTACTCAATGGGCCAAACAAGAAAAGTAAATGGGAGAGGGGTTTGTGTACTAATATCGACCAAGTAACTATATTAACTTTAGTTATAATCAGTCATAGGTGAATACTAGGATTGTGTCCCCCTAGCTTCTCAACTCCATAGGCTTATCGTGCTTTGTTGAACTAACCAGATACTTTGCATCCAGAATCGATAAGTTATGTACCTTCTACAGTCCTTCAGATGAGTAGAAGGTTGACACCCTTTAACTTTTTAGTCTCAGGATGTTGCGTTACTAAACCTTATCTTTATCCAATTTAACTATTACCTTTTGAGTCTCTAGTTATTATATAAAAACTAACCATCTTACTAAGATAGAACCTAGAATTGTGGATCGACAGTTAAACTCCAAATTATTATTGTCCTTATCTTTTCTTGGTCACTACTCCTCTTTTGGAGTAACTAGCGATATCTAGGAGGGATCTTAACGTGTGCACCCATAAAGAAAACTATTATAATAAAAATAAAGCAATACATATGTGGGTATTTGTTTAGAACAACAACACTTCTCCTACTTCATCAATCCCTCAAGGTTTTCACAACCCTAGCTATTGGTTTTTAGCGCTCATGCTTGTAAAGAAATAAATATAATTCATAATCGAAAGCATAGATGAAATCACAGTGATAAAAAATATCAAAATCCACAACTATAATAGAATTAATCAATGGAAGTCAATACTAGAGAATACCAAGAACAAAATCAAATCTTGTAATCAAAATATGTTTGTAAGTATCAGAAGTATGTAACTCCTACTAAAAACACATAAAGGGTATTTATAGTACAAGAGAAAACCCTAAAATCAAAGCCCAAATAAAATAGGAGAAAACAGGTCCGGTGGACACATAAGGACTGTACTTTCACCCTGGACCTGGGTGCAAGTAGTACCTATGGTGAACAAGGTGAGCATAGGTACAAGGTGTAAGTACCGGATGAAAAAAATCCTACAAGTCAGCTCTCGGGATTTTGGACTTATGGAACATGCTTTGCATACTTGCGGTCTGTAGGTCCTACATGCAGCTCGTAGGTTAACTTAGTAAGTGTCGGGATTCATCTTTTCATCTCTAATTCAATTCTCAAACATGATTTGATCACGAACTATCCAGAAAGTGCTCCGATAATCTATAATTGCTCCAAAAAGTAGCTAAAAATACCTTTTTTCACCCTTTTCACAAACTTAGCATCCAATATATGGTTTCCTGCAAAACATACCCAAATCACATCATATCTAACAAAATAACCTCAGAAACTTACATATTTTTCTCGTTTTAAGCATCGATAGTGCTATATTTCTATAGTTTTCACGTTAAAATATTGTGTTTTTATCCTTCATGCATTGTCTTTTACTTCTTGGTTGCTTTATTATATTTTTCCTGTGATTGACTTTGAGGGACCTAGTCCCTCACTGTGTGGTTCAACCCTCAGGGCTTCTACAAGAAAGAATAAGATGCATTTATCAACTCACAAGTGAAAAGCCATAGTTAATTTATTATTAAAGCATTAATTTTGTTTATTAGTTCTTGTGATGATATAGCTAATGGTGATCGAGTATAAAGTAGTAATTATATATTTTTGAGGTTGAGAAATAACTAAAGCTCAAATTAATGAGTTGGATTTGATTAATTTGATTCCAAGGTGTGAGTCTTAGGAAAAAAATATTAAAGATTAAGAAGAAGAAGAAAAAAAAGAAAAAGAAAAGGGGGAGGAAGAGGAGGAGGAGGAAGAAAAAGAAGAAGTGGAGAAATTAGAAGAAGAAGGGGAAGAAGAAGAGAAGGAGGAAGAAGAGGATGGAGAAGAAGAAGATACATTCATCAACTCACAAATGAAAAGCCATAGTTTGTTTATTGTTAAAGTATTAATTCTGTTTATTAGATCTTCATGATGATATAGCTAATGGGGACCGAGTATAAAGTATTAATTCTATATTTTTTAGGTTGAGAAATAACTAAATCTCAAATTAATGGGTTGGATTTGATTAATTGTATCCCAAGGTGTGAGTCTTAGAAAAAGAATATTGAAGCTTCAAAATATTTCACTCATAAAAAAATATTAGAATCCATTCAGTAAATTTTAGGCGTGAGATATAATTAAAAGAAATAATTCATGATAAATTTGGAAACCACTGCCATCAAACTCTATAAATTAATAAATAAGATAGACAAGTCTAAGGAGGTGAATCATAAATAGTTTTCAGACATAACATAATATGATACAGACACGATTAACTTGGAGCATATTTGGAGGGTTTTCCACATATGGATGATACCTTGGAGCCAGGAGAAAGTCATGAAACAACAAATACACAAGATCATAGGTGATCAATATGATATTTGACAATCAAGAAGGGTCTTTATGGGTTATTTCTAAAATAGTCACTTTGGACTATTTTTGTAAAGACAATAACTATAAATTCTTGCCTTAACCATTTTCATAGGTAGATTTTTTATGATTGAATTGACTTGATATTTAGGTACTCTAGATTAAAGTAGTAATTGGATTCAATTCTAATTATTAGCCTAGATCGAGTGATTAGGATGAATTTTTGAATTGCTTATGCTATCAAATCGCTTGATTGATTATTGAATTATCATACTGTGAATTTAATTTAGTTTCTTGTGTATTTTATAGAGTCCTCTTTCTATCTTGATTTAATTATTAATCAATTTAATCTATTTTTTATTTGATTTATTATTTTTGACACTAGATCCTTATTCTCTAGAAACATTTGAGTCAAAATTCAAAAATTTTATCTAATTTTGAGTTGCTGGGAAGAATCTACCATTAGTGGAGCTTAAAGGTTTTTCACTTGAAAATGAGTCTTGAAGACTAGGGGTGGTCTGAGGTACAAAGATTGTTGGATTTTATTCTCTAGCTTGAAAGGAAGCTACTCCTAAAATTTGAGACGATTTTGAGGTGATGTGAGAGATGTTGAAAAATTGGGTGTTCTTCATAAGCTTGAAGGTTTGAAGATGTTCATAAATCTGAAAAATGGGTCTTTTAATTGAGGTTGAATTGGTGATTAAAATTTAGTGAATTTTGTTGAATTTTGTTCTCTAGGTTGACGGAAAGCTACTTCTAAAATTTGAGACAATTTCGTGAAGAATTGAAAAACTTGGAAATTATGGTGTTCTTGAAGTTCATCATGCTCTTCATGTGTTCTTGAAGAAAAGGGAGTAAATAAAGAGCATTTGGTCCAAAAATTAAAAAGTAAAAAGAGTTAAAGGTGTTTGTGGGTCCAAATAAATACCAAAGAAAATCTCAAATTTGAAAAGAAAAAAATCTGAAGTTGCCATGTCAGTGCGCTTCAGCAACTTACCAACTTTAGTTTTGGAGCATTTTCAGCTATTTTACCCCATTTTTTGAGCATTTCTCCATTAATTTCAACCAAATTTATTAAGTCAAAATCTTGATAAATTAATTTGATTTTATTAATTCTACCTTTCCTTTCTTCATAACTTGATTTAAATTAGTAGATTACCCTACTAAATATTATCAAGTTCTTTGAGTCTGATTTTTCTGTGAGGTTTTCTTTGTGTGCTTTTTTAATTTTGTTTCATTGATAATTTTTTTGATTCAAATTCATTAATTTTATTTGAGTCATACTTATTTCACGAGTCACAATGATCTATTCCTCCACAAGAACATATAATCTTAAACTGATTGAACAAAGCTAGTAACACTATCAATTTGAAAAAGAAGCCAAATAAGGTGAGTTAAGAGTTCATTTAAAGAGTGAAGTGAGGCTTTTATTACAACTTGTTTGCTAGTTTTGTAGTTACAAAAGGAGGTATTACGACTCATTCATAGCCTCTAAATCTTTTGAAGACAAGTTGTCTGAAGGCTATGATTGTGATCATCAATAAAATATGGTGGTGCAAACTACTACTTCGAAGATTAATGTGAAATGAATGGTCTTATGGATCTTATAATGAACATAAAGGAGTACAAGTATCTTATAATGAACTCGATAGTGAATATAATGGGTATGGTTTTATCATATTCCACATTATGTGATGCAAACGATATGAGATATGATGCTTTCTCCCATATATCTAGTGAATCCTTTGAGGATGATAGTGATAGAAGGGGAAGTTGTAAGGATGAATTACCTTACTTATGTTTTTCCACTTCATATCCTAGTCATGGGGGTATAGACGTAGGGGTGGAACCAATTTAAAGATGTCACGTGGACCATAGAAAAAAAACATTCTCTACTTCTTAAGGAGTAAGAACTTGTACTTCTTATCCTCCAATGTGACTAGTTCTCCATATGGTAATTATGTTGGACATAGGATGGAAGGATCACAAAAGATTATAATCATTAAGTAGAATCGATCATTATTCAAAATAAACCAGTCATTCTGATATGATCTAAATAGATAAAACATACAAGATACTTTCTTCAATAGTTAGGCACAAGTTTCAATTGGATAGAAAATAAAAGAGTTAGAGCAAAAGCATTTGATGTCTCTATAACTTTTAACTAGTTATCTTAAATAACATCTTCAATACTTTCATCATCCTCTTGATTATATTTTCCATCCATAAAAGACGACAAATAAAAGTGATAAACCAAAATAAGGATTTAAACTATAAATAACTAACTACACTAAGTATCTTTAGCCTTAATGAACTGAACAAGAAAGTTATGGGCAAAATCCTAAGTGAAGCTTAAATACTAGCATCTACATTTATTCTTTTGAAGTACTATTTAAGATCCAGTTCTCTTGCATAACCTGTCTATCCACGAAAAAATAGTAGTAAGGATCCTATTGATTAAGATCATAAGGCTTTCTTTTTGTTTTTCTTTTTATTTCCAGTATCTATAAATGTAAACCCAAAAACATGGTAATCCATTTTATAGTGAGACTTCTATACTGATAAACTTTTGTTCTTAAATTGTTTGCAGTGGCCAATTATGTTTTATTCAAAAGGTTATGCCTAATATTTTTCTGATTGGTAATGTGTTATGCCTAATATTTGTTGTTAGAAAGTCTAAAATTTTAATATGTTAAATTTATGAACATTCTATAAAAGATAACATCAAACATATCAAAAAGATAGGGAATAATCTCTTCAAGAACAGAATGGTAGTTGTAGCATAATTCAGTTGCCGAGCGCCATGGTTAGAGACAATAGCTTCTTGAACTCCATCTTCAGTTGTTTTTATTAATGCACATAGAAACATATGCCAAGTCTTTATAATAGATTCTCAATTAGGTTCACTTGATTTGTATATAATCTTTCAACTTTCTGAAGTTCTCCATGTATGACTTGCAATTTAACAACAACCTCTAACTTTCATGATCAATTATTTTGCACGTGTTCTTAGATAATGAGTGCACAAAACTAACAATGCAGACATAGAGGGTTTAGTAATAATTACCATATTTAGAAGTTAGAATGCCTTTAGTTAGAATCTATAATTTGATAATTAATTTTAGCCTTGCTACAACCTGCAAAGTTTTTGCATCACAAATGGTTCAACAAGGAATGTAGTTGTTTATATTGTATTTTGTAACAAATGAGAATCTGATTCTTCTATTATGTACTTTGTAGCTCAGCAATTTTACTTATTTTGACATAAGTTGATATCCTCAACCAAAAAATTTGTTCTAGGAAAAGAGTGTATATCATCATGTGGTTCTCATACACAATGATGGAACAAATAAATAAACTTTAAACTTTGTACCTTTCAACAAAGTGAAGCATCAAAAAATCTTGTAGCAAAGACTTCAATATTTGAGCCTTTGTCCTATAGAGTTTTATAAGTAGATCAATCAGTAAGCATGATCTACACCATTTTTAGGTAGATAGATCTATAATTTTCGATAATATTTTTCATATCAAACTATTGAATATATGAATATGATAGTATTTAAAGAACAAACACCTAGGTTAGTACAGAGCATTCAACACCATCTTCAAAAATCTAATGAGGATGTAATTTCAGGTTCAAATGAGAAAAAGGAGAAAAGAAAAAGCAACATTTAGGACAAATAGTAGAATACTAATGAAAAAACATAATCAAAGTGTTTGATACTCGAGGCAATAGCAGAATACTAGTAGTATAAAGGCAAACTTTCATTTGCCTTTTCCTTAATTTGTAGCAAATAGTAATTTTAGACTATATAACTCCACAAGTGTTATGTACACAGGAACTTACAATAAAAGCTATCAAATTATTTAAAAACGGTGGTCACGATAAATAAGAAATGGGTACATAAAATTTAAACCCTTAATCCAAGGATAGTTAAAAAAGGTGCTAAAAATCTCAAATTCAATTGATAATCAAACTAGTTAAACAAAGTAAGAATGCATTCTGCTGATTATCCTACTGAAAGACTTTAACCACATAAACCATAAACATGACAAAATTTGAACAGAAAAAACATCACCTTTTAGATAAAAAGACAAAATAGAGGTGAAATAGGTGTCAAATAAAGAGACAACTACCTTCTCTCAGCTACTTTTACATTAAAAAAACTCAGTATTTAACTTTCTCATAGAGGTGACATCTAAAAACCTTTTCAAAAGAGTAAGAGATACCTCTAGTAAAGATTGTTGTATCATCAAGATACTATCTTGTTCACTCACCAAAATCAGGAGATTTAACTGCAGTAGCCTGTAAGGAACCTCTAAGGTTATTGACAACAAGTGTTGATGCAACATCTTGCTCATTATCTTCAGCAATAATTAAAATTGGGTAACCATTTATAATAGCATCTTCTAGAACATTAGCAAGATCTCTATCATTTGTTATTTTTTTATCAATCAGTGGTAACTGCATTGCAGAATACCTAATATCAGTGATAGGTACACTATGCATTCAAAGAGATCAATGAAAATAATGAGCTTTACAAATCAAATCTAAAAAGAAGTCACCCACCTTACAATTCTCATATTCAAAGGTCATTTTCTCATCGATTACTAACAACGTAAAAAGAGACACAGTCATAGTCAAATTGTATTCCTTCAACCATAAAGGAATTGGTTTTAATATTTTTTCCTCTTTCAGTGTCACAAGACCTTTTCTTCTAAACTTGCTAATAGCTTAAACAATCATACTCCTTGCTTCATATTTGTTCCTACCACTTGCAACCACATCTACTAGTTCATTATCTTCCACTCGTAATGTCTAAGTGAAGTATCAATAGAAAGAGATGGGTAAAAGTATCATTTTCCAATATTAGTCAAGTGAAAGTAAGATTTAAGACGTTATAGGACATCAAAGAATCTATTAGGTCAAAGGCTTCTTTGGATCCCAGGACAAAGAAGTTGAACATAGAAAAAGACTAGATTACATGCAAATTGAGACTGTATCAATAACAAAGCCCGTGGAAACAATTGTTCACAACTTAGGTCAGTTGAACATACTACATAAGTGCTAGTTGACAACCTTTATTTCAAAAGCTAACTCCTTTGTGGTAAAACAAGGAACCCTAACACAATTGCATTCAAAAGATCAACGGTATTAGGTACAATAACCAAGTTACTAAAATGACAATTGCATTATATTGTAGAATGAATAAACCTCCTATAACATTAATATTATCAAAGAAAATGAACAAATTCACCATAAATTAATTCTAACAGGTTAAAATTTTAAATTTTATTACCCGCTTCACGATGTATATTTTATTAATAGTAGAACACCCGAAAGAATCAAATTGCCAACAAGAAGTTTGACTACTATGCATAAAACACCACACTCCAAGAATTAAATGACATATAAACTACATCATCTAGTTGATAGAGAATATTTAGATATACTAATCCTAATGAAAATACTGACACCAGTGAAAATAAAAAATATAACAAATCAATTCTATTTTGCAACCCTAGCAAAAGCATAGTTGAACTTTAATGGTATATACAAGAAAATGGGAAAAATTTGCAAGTCCTTAGAAAGAGTGAAGTTTTTAAATGACAAATTAGACAACAGGAAGAACAAAAAGAAACTAAAAACAACGGAGCTGATAGTACTTTCCACCCTATCCAAAAGTTGAATCTTGAAAATTAGAGGTGTCAAATGAGGGGTTGGGTTGAGATTGAAGATATTAAATGGATTGAATTGGATATTGGGTTGGTTCATGACCCGCCCAAATTCACTTTGGGTTGAAATGGATAAAAATCGAGTTGGACCTTGACCCACCCAATTTAATCTTCTTAGTCTAAAAAATATTAACATATTAATATTTATCATTTATAAAAAAAAAAAATTTAATGGGTTTGAAAAGTTGGGTGGATGGGTGGGTAGGGAGTGAGGATGGGGTAAAAATATTTTTTTAAAGTTTATTTTTTAAAAATAAAAATTTATTTTTTAGGGAGGGGTATGGGGTAGGGGGGATTTGTTGTATAAGGGAGGAGGGTGTGAGGGTGTAGGAAATAGGGAGAGATAGGGGTTGGGGTAAGATTATTTTTTTGTCCAAATTTTTTTTTATTTATTTACTTTAAAAAATTAAAAGATTTTTAATTCTTTAGGGTGGGGTACGGGGTAGGAAGGGAGGAACGAAGATGAGAAGGCGTGGGGTGGGGGTAAGAAAAAATTTTATAAAGAGTTTTTTTACGAAATAAAAATAATTTATTTAAGAGAGATGGGGTAGGGGTGGGGTAAGTTGGCTTGAGGTGGGGCTGGGGTAAGCTGAGAGATTTTGAGAATAAGAGAACACATTTTCACTTTTTCCCCTACTTTCATTAAGAAAATAATTTTTCTATTAAACGGGTTGAAGTAGAGATTGATTGGGCTCATTTGAACCCAATTTAAAAATGGGTTGGGACTTAATGAGTTGACATTTAACCAATATCAAATTATCTTGAACCCAACCCATTAAGTTTTGGGCTGGTTGAACCGATCAACTCAATTTGGGTTCATTTTGACACCCCTATTGAAAATTGTAATTTGGATGTTAGAAGGTCAAGTAGAAACCAACTTAATCTTAAGCAAAACAAAAGAAGTTTTCTTCTACTTTCTCAAGTTCGTCTTGTATCTCTTGCATTTTTTCAACAGGCAAAACCATCTTTTCAATAATGCCAATTTCTTCCTTAGCATTCTCAGCAATTTTCAACTTTTTTGGTTCTGCTCGCATTTTTCCTTTTCTGGAGATAGGTTGTAATTGCACAAATGCTCTTATTTGTTTCGGAGGGAGGGGGGTTGTTATTATTTGTTACGATATCTTAAACACTGAAGGGGATCAAATCCGTTATATTTATAAAGTGTATTTGTTATGTCAAGTGTTTGAAAATGGAACAGGAGCATCTTTATGTGCCTACATTGGATATAACCTTTAACACTAAATATACAAGGTCGAATACAATAGTTCTAATCAACAATAAAAAAATAATATACCATATATAAGTAATCCCGCAAGTTGAATAACACAAATATTACCCTACATCATATGGATACAAAAGTCAAAATCGGTGAAGCAAGCAAGCATTATCTCAACAATAATAAGAATCAAACAAAATCAACACGTAAGGATTTACATCAATTCAAGTACTAGATATAGTTACAATAAAATCAATAAAAAAAACTAACAATCGACTAAACAAACAAAAATTAACAAATAAGTACAAACAACTCACAAGATTTTCTGGCATAGCAAGTTTTGTTGTTGAGTTTATTACAAGAAGTTCATAAAATAACTATTTTCATTGTCATATCAATGAGATAGAAAACAAGTTATGACACTTACAAATTTAGTCTCATTTAGAAATTTTATCAAACATGTAAGTGCCATAAGTTAATTCCAAATAAAAATTAAAAAAATAGCATATCAAATCTAAACCAACATATGAGCACTAATTTCAAAGTTATCAACCATATCAAATAGTTGAAGGTTTCTAAGGTAAACCATATAAAATAAACATGAAAAAGTTCACAGATGATTTTTATTTTATTAGCCAAGATGTGATGAATCCAAAAAACAAACACCAAAACATTACTGTCACAAGTCACTCCTAAAGAGTTTTTTTCTTTAATTTTAGCATCCCATCATCCACCAAAGTCTTATCGATAACTTTTCCACAATTGAAAATATTAATTTCATCTTGACCATCATAAGTTTATTTAATATCAGATGTCAAATACTTTTCAATATCACCCATCCTTGTCTCCAAATCTTATTTTTCATGATGAAAATTATCATTTTTCTTTTTTAAATTGTGGACAAGATTGGTAACTCTATGATGAAGCAGATCATCAATTCATTTCCAAAAAGCACAATTTTGAGAAATAAGGAAAAATAATTTAACACAACAGGATAGGCAGGTGTTAAAAATTACCTAGGAAAAATGTGGAGGATTAATTAATTATTTCAATAAATAATAATTTTTAGACAAATGTTACCATAGTTGATTTATGTCAGTTGTTCCAAAAAAATGTTGCTATAATTAGGACAATAGCAATAGCTTTATTATAATTGCAATGGTCAAATGATTAAGCTGTGTCAATAGCTACCAAATGTTATGGTAACAATAATAACCATCGCTTTAGATTGTTTATAGCAATGGTTGGAAAATGGTAACTAGCAATTATGTTCCCATAGGCCTATTTTATGGTAGTGGATGACCCACTAAATGAGGAGTCTCGTGATGAACTTAAGAGACCTCAATTTAGTGATGGCATTAATATAGTTTTTCATATAGATAGTCATGTAAAGTCATTGCACCTACAAGATGAATAATAGAATTATGATTCCATTCCTTATTCTTCTTATGAGTATTTTGAGGTGGAATGTCTTTTTAAGAATAATCCCTTTTTTAATATTAACGTGACTAATAAAGGTGAAATGCATAATGGTATGTCTTGGCATGATGGAAACGTATCTCCTATTAAAGGCTGCCAAGTGATTGAGAATCCACTATGGTGTGATGACACACTTTTCATAGATTAAACTATCCTCGTTAAAGATAATAGAACATCTATTGAAAAGGATGGTTTTCAAAATAAAGGTAATGTATCTATTGTGACTATCCTTTCCTCATTGTGTGTTCCTATTCTTGATCAAGTCCTTAATGTGCTTGAAT
Source organism: Capsicum annuum (assembly GCF_002878395.1). Taxonomy (NCBI): domain Eukaryota; kingdom Viridiplantae; phylum Streptophyta; class Magnoliopsida; order Solanales; family Solanaceae; genus Capsicum; species Capsicum annuum. The sequence goes on from NC_061114.1 coordinate 48,735,269, forward strand.
CAATCAGTGAATATTTCATAAGGACACCTTGGATGAAAATGACTTTATATGACACCTTTCTAAATGGTTTATTTGCATATGATGATACTTATACCTTCGAGTGGAGTATGTTATGTGAGAATAAAAGTGACAATAGGATGGGTGTATGCTTGATCTATATTTATGGATTTACTCTCCCTTTTACCTTGGTAATAATTTGAATAGTGGTATTTATGATATAATGCTTGGCCAAAATGACAAGTTGTGGGTGAGGTTATTAGCTTGCATAGTGATACAAATAGTAGTAATATTTCTTTTCTCCCTGTGATTATTACTTGGTGTTATTATTTGACGTTATGGGTTTGAATAAGATATATTTGCCAACTTGTGTGGAAAATATCTTTTTATTTGACCCCAGAGATGAATTGGGAGTAATTCCATTCTTGAAGATAGCTAATATATTTAGGGGTCTTAATTTGGGATGACCTTGTTTATGACACGAAACTTAGCTATGTGAGTTATCATGTGTGACTTGACTTAAAGAGGTATTTGTATTTTTCTACATGTATAACCATTGAGGACTTTTATGTGTCATCCCTTTGTCAATGTTTCCTATGTTGCCAAGTATCTCTTGTTTTGTTGGGTTACAAACCATTTATGGCTTATTTTGATGTTTTGTTATATGTTAAATGTGTACACCCTTGTCATGGTAATAGACTTATTTTTGCTAACCCTTGATCTAACCCTCTGCTTTGAGGATATTGTTGTTGCTTGTCCTTTTCTTGTGTTTTTAGGATTTGGATTCGAGGACGAATCCTTTTTTGGAGCGGGTTCATAGCTTGGAGCTCGGAGGAAGCTGTGGAACAACAAAATACACAAGGTCATGAGTAATCAAGATGCTATTTGGGCAATCAAGAAGGGACTTATTTCTGAAATAGTCACTTTTGGGTTATTTTGTAAAGGCAATAACTATAAGAAATTGACTTAGCTATTTTCATAGGTGGATTTTAATGATTGAATTTTATTGACTAGACTTAATATTTAGTTACTCTAGGTTAGACTAGTAATTGGGTTCACTTTCGATTATTAACTTAGATCGAGTGATCAAGGTGGAATCCCAAATTACTTGTATTATCTTCTTTTCTTGATTGATCATCGAGTTATCATATTGTGGATTTAATTTGGTTTCTCATACATTTGATTGAGTTCTCTTTCACCCTTGGTTTAGTTATAGTTCAATTAAGTCTTTCTTTCCTCACTTGTCATCTCTAATTTCTCAACTATCCTTCAATTTTGTTATTTAATTCTACATTTCGATATTGATTTTAGTCATTTGATTGAGGTCATTCTCATAATGTATCCAATATATTAATCTATGTTGTATATAAGTCATTAAACCAACTGTGCTAGAACCACAGGATTCGAGGGATCCCTAACACCTTCCCCTTGTTCAATAGAATTCTTTATCTAAATTTTTAGTTTGCTGACCAATATGAAAGAGTCAAACTTTCCTTTTGATTAGGGATATAACATAAGATGACTTGGAAAACTAAAACTCAATTCTAAGTAGGGGCTCTGCAAATAATTAACTCCTTCTCAACACATCACTTTAAGTGTGAAAACCCTTAAAACCACTCTTAGTTGGGTAAAAAAAAGGGTGTGATAGTGAGAAAGATCCAATGGTTCTCAGCTTCCACACTTCTATTCCATATATTAAGCTTTATCAAATTCAAAACTCCAATTCATTTTGGAGTGCATACTTTTTCCCAAGAAACAAGTGATTTCTTCATTATCACATTAATTCCAAACCAAAATCATGAATAATTGGGTCTAATATGCTTGAATACTAAAAAGTACTAATTGCACTAGTTGGATTCTTCCAGCATAGGACAATTTCTTAGCAATCGATTAGGATATCTTAGCTACCACCCTTCCTATTAAGGGTTTCCATTTAATCAAGGATATTTTTTCAGTATTTTGTCACCTGATTCACCTCTCCAAAGTAGACTAAACTTTTACTGATATTTTGTTTTAATCCTGGAGCTATAGAAAACTTGTTAAAGCACAAATAGAGATGGAAAATAGATAGTAGGTCACCCCTTAAAAATAGTAGCAAATCATCAGCAAAATAAAGGTGACTGATAACTAGCTTGAGGAATTGAGGATGAATTTGTATTTCTTGACCTATTTGAACCCAGACACCTACTAAGACACTCCATGACAAGTGTAAATAAAAATAGAGACATAAGGTCACCGTGTTGTTATCTCTTAGTAGCTGGGAAAGGGGGGTTGGCTTTCCATTCACAATGACTGAGTAACTAACAGTTTTGACACATTTTAGAATCTAATTTTGGAACTTTTTAGGAAAATTTAGTTATAACATAATTTTCTCCAAAAAATACCTATTCTATAAAGTCATGCTTGGATTAAGTCTATTTTGATCTTGCATTTTGGAGAAGTAATCCTTTTAGTATATGCTTTCATAAGCTCATGACATAATGTTATGTTATCAATAATTTTCCTTCCTGGTATAAAACTATCCTGAGCTTTACTAATAATACTAGGCATCATATTTTGTAATTTGTTTGCTAAAATCTAAGAGATGATATTGTAGAGGACTGAACAACAAGCAATAAATCTAAAATTTGTGCACTTGTTCGGCATAGTACTCTGGGAACTAGTGTTACAATTATACAATTCATGGGCTTGTACAATATCCCTGTGTTGAATAAATAAAATATAGCATCACAAACTTCTCTTTTGATTAGGTCCATGCTCTTTTAAAGAAACATGAGTTATACCCATCGATTCCTAGCGCTTTGTCTTCACCGATAGCACATAATCCCTCATAAATCTCTATTTTAATAACTTCATCTCATACATTTAATTGTTGATCATGATTCATCCTTGGTCTAACCTACATAACACCCTTGTCAATAGCTAGAAGTGGGTGTATATAAGTGTAACGACCCAAGACTATCCCCTAGTTGTCATACGGTACTTGGAACCGCAAGTGATCCTAAGCTAACCTATTAACTGGCATACTATTAAGCAATTGAATTATAACATAATAAATAGCTTTTATGCTATGTAGAAACATAATCATACTAAAAATATAAAATAGATACAATACTGATATAGCTTTACGATCTGATAAATCTGAAGGATGAAATTACAATTACATGACTAACTTTGACTGACATCTATGAAGCCTTTACTATACTTACTATAGATAGCTAGGACATGCTTCCAACTACCACTAATTAATACACATGAAAATAAATAAACTGTACATAAACTAAAACTGTCTGGAGTTCCCAAAGTAGGAGAACTCATCACCCGCTAGCTAAAATCTACAACTGTCCGATCATGATGCGTAGGCTATAATTGATACCTACATTATGAGACAATGTAGCAAATAGACATATATGTGGATCATTACTTCTGAAATGTACTGAGTATGTAGGGGTGAATGCAATAAATAAAACTGATTTCATACGTAATCGTAAAACATACATGCTACATATAAGTAGACTCACCAATGGACTAAAATAAACTGAAAACTGAAATATCTTAAAGCATGAGTGACAAACATTCTCTGATAAGATGGTGAATCTCTACACTTACTTTCTAGAAACTTGCTTTAATAATATAGGTATAACTGAAGCTAGAATATGATAAGACATGGATACTGTATGAATACTGGGTCTGAAACTACATGATAAAGACTGACATAAATTGAGGATCTAAATATACAATCACATTGAGAACAAACGCATAAATATACTAACTTATCTAATTAACTGAATATCTAATAGATGAATACTGGGCATGTAAGAATAAACTGTACTTATTCTGAATAACAGGACTGAAACTTTAGAGTATTATGCATATGAGATAAGTACTGACTAAGTAACATGAGATAAATAAGCATTAATTTTCGAAAATTGTATTATTTGAGAATACAAGACCAAACGTATAACATGATTCTAAAATATTCTGTAAGCTGAGGTACAGAAATATCGATAACTGAATAATTGATAACTGTACGCTATGGTCAAGCAAACTTAAAACTGAATTGAGTTACTAATTTGATTGCTGGATTGGGAATGGGACTGATACTATAACTAAGATGGTAACTGAGACTATAATTGAGACTTTAACTGGGATTGTAACTAAGACTCATACTATAACTAAATACTGAGTTCTGATAACTGAGTGACTGATATCTGAGATTACTAATAACTGTATTACTGATAATTGGGTGACTATATCTGATATTCTTGATTCTATAGAACTGAAATGAGTTCTATACTGAGTTAGGTAATTGTATCTAATAATCCTGATTCTGTAGAACTGAACTGAGTTCTATACTGAGTCTGAAATTGAAACTGTGGAAGGTAGTCATTTAACCGGCATGCTTCTCTCTGAATGGATTGGGTTCCAACCTGTAACCCCAATTAGAAGGGTGTCAGTACCGTGCCATGGGTAAAGACAAGCTGTGATCTTAACCCTCTCTGACAGAAGCACTTTTTGTCAACCCTCACTGGCAAAAAAACTCATATGAGATGTATCAACCCTAGTCTGGCAGGAAGATATCTCAACCTACGCTTCCTAAATAGTTTTGTAATGCAGGGATTGCTACTAAGGGTCAAACCTTATGCTGGCAGGAATGCCCCCATCCCTGGGTTCACTCGGTGCTGATTCCTACTCCCAACTGAATAGAAAGTGAACTGATTTCTAGACTGCTCTAGGCTTGACTGAACTGTTACTGACCATATGTCTAACTGAACTGAACCAAGTTCATTGGGGTCTGCTAACTGAAGGATTAATACTAAATTCTATTAACTAACATAATACTACTGAGTTCTGAAGCTGACTGGGTACACTGAGTTCTATTAATTGACTGAACTGGACTGAGTTCATTGAATTCTGTTAACTGACTGAACTAGACTAAGTACTACTGTTTGTGACACTACTGAGACTATTCAATAACTACTATAGCTATGGGTAAACAGATAGATTTTGGGTATCGAATACCCCCAGGACTCGAAAGCATTAAAAGTAAAACATGGCATGATTATAATAGCATGACAATAGTAGCTTGTTAACAATGCTTTCATTTAGATATTTTGTCAAAAACTTGAGAGGGATGAACTTGTACATGAATAGAACTACATGATAACATGTCATGATCATGAACTTGGACATGGGAATATCTTAAACATGGAAGTATTGCATGATTACATAACTAAAATCATGAATTGGCGAATTCATATATAATTCGCTTGAAATAGGACATGAGTGTTTCATCTTAACATGTAAATTTCATAGCTTGAACATAAGAATGTCTTAAATATGAGGGAATAATAGGGTTACATGGCTAAATTCATAACTTGGGATTCATCTTGAAATAGACTTTACATGATATGGGAATTTCATCAAACATGTGAAAAGCATGAATTTAAAATATGAGAATATTGCTAAATATTATGAATTTAGGATCTATCATGGAATTTACATGAATAAAGTATGAGAATTTCAAATTCATAGCATGAGGAATTTAAAATCTTGCATGGTTACGCATGGACTGATTTGAATTAAAACCACCCTGAAAACATGAAATTCAATCTTTCATGAACATATAAAATACCATAATAATGGAAAATTCATTCTTTAATTAAAATAAAAGAGTTTTGGACTCCATGGGTAAAAGAGGACCTATGGATGAACTCCCACATACGTTAAAGCTTTAATCTTAAAGGAGAAACACAATCTTGAAAGCATCTTGAATTAGGAAGTTTGAGTTATTGCTTTTCTTGAAGAAACAATTGATGAAGTTCTTGGTGTTCTTGAGGAGGCTAGGTTTTTTTTTATTTGAGAGAAAAGATGAATAATTGAGTGTATATTGATTTTGGGGGCTGAAATTAAGTGTTATGGGTGGATTTGGGTGAGGAAAGTGATCAAAATGCCCCTAGACCCTTTAAAAACTAAATTAACGTGTGAAATAGCTTTGTAATGCGCAGTCCGACTCATCGCGTTGCTACTGTGTCAGCTTACTACCTTACACAAAAAATGCCATAAATTTTCGCTCGGGTAATTGATTTTGGCGAAATTGGTATCATTGGAAAGCTAATTTAATTATCTACAATTTATGGGTCTTGATTTATAAAATTCTAGGTGTATAAAAAGTTATACACGTTTAAAGTAGACTCTTGTAGAATTAAATACCAAACTTTGAACGAATCAAAGGCTCTAAGCTCAAGTTTGTTCTAATTGATTCTTATGAATATTTTTCACCTCAAAAGCAAACCAAACATGAGAATAAAGATCATGAAACACATATTTTCATGGGAATCATTTAGGTGATAGCTTATAAACGTAGAAATAACGGTTCAAAGACTAGCCAAAAAATGCGGGGTATTACAATAAGATCACATAAAACCCTTGTAAGAGATCAATGATTCCTCCCTTATGCTTGCTTGATTAGTTAGTTTTCTTCCTGAAGTGGATACAATTTTTAGTGTTTGTTTTTTATGTTATCTATTTTTCATAACAACAGTGAAATACTTGTTGTTTGAGTCACCTAATTTATCCACTTATCTCTTGATTCCTATTGCAATATACTTTTCTTCGTCAAAGACCATCTCTCTTGCATTTAGATAGAATTATTTTCATCATCAACCAATTCATAAGTAAATTGAGATACCAGTTTTATCTATATAGCCTCAAGTTTCACTCTAGCTTGTTCAATCTTCTAGCTAATCCCTTCATACTCCTTATTATTTAGACTCTTGAAACTTGATTTTAGTGCCTTGAGTTTTTTCCATATAACCTCTAAATTACACCCTTGTCACAACCCAAAAATAAGGTCATAATGGCATTTATTTTGGTCCAGCCTTCATAAGAATCCAATAATCCAAAAATAAACAAAATAAAAACAACAGTAAAATAAAGCAATGCGAGACTTCTAGAACAAAGTAAGACCATAATATAAATAAATGTGGAAGTTTGTAAAGAAAAACCATCCCAAAAGCTAACGTCATAAGCATAAGAGTATCTAATGCACAAATAAATCCTAATAATACATAGTTAATTTCCAAACAAAAAATAAAGACAACTAATAAATAGAGAAGGTGAGGAGTCAACTTCAAAAAAGCCTAGAGTGAGACAGTACCTCAAGAAATTACCAAATTAACCACATGAATCAGCCTCTGTGATTCATACTCGTGCTAAGATCTACACGAAAAGGGCACCATAAGAGTGAGCATGGTCCACTTGTACTCAATAGGTATCATATGCCGACTGAGCAAAGAAGAAAATAAGATAAGTAAAGAAAAAACTATGAGTACACAACCTACAAGTATAAAAGTTCCCAAAACGTAGCTCACACCATATTCACTAATAGTTCTAATATATATACACAACATCAGAAAGGTCAAACATACATGAAAGTATTGATAAAAATTAAATACATGAAAAGTAACATGTAAAAACAATACATGTGTGCAAATGCAATGCAATGTAATGAATGATGATCCGAATAGTTGGAAGTCACCACATGAGTATCTGTATACACCAATTTATTCTCAATTCTCCTAAAATAGGAACCATGGGTGGTTCATAATCTATATATTATCTCAAATTTCCACCAATCTTAGCCCTATATTTCAATCTACCCAGCTAGCATCTCCCTCGGTCTAGGCATTTTTAAAAGCATCTTATTTTCTTTCTAAAATCAATATTCCTCAATGGTATCAATAGATTATGAATGCCTGTATGTGATGATGATATAATGCTCACAGTCAAATAGTATGAAGATATCCAATTCATCCAATACATATAATAGTGAGCTCAAAAATCAACTCAATATGTTAATAATTTATGATATCAGTTCTAGTTAGGCACCATTGGAATAAACATGCATGTAAGACATCATTAATATCATATAAATTCATAACTCAAGAATTTCAATCATGTTAAAGGCAAGCAATTCTTAATAAGACCTATATTATCTAATAAAGACCCAACACAGGCATCATATTTAGAAATAAAGTAGTTAATACATAAATAAAGCTAATAATATCAAATAAAGTTCTCGCACAGACAACACACAGTATATAATATTATAAGCCAATCAACAGTAAAAATAAACCCCCGCATGGGCATCATGCAATATATAATAACTCAAAAATCATATTTCATATTTATTTTTCTGAATCCATAGCATGTTTTACTTATTTATTAACTACCCAACCCAGTCTGAAGAAAGTCAAGTCATAGCCTATCTCAAAATGACAAAATTCAAGTCTAAAGTGCTTCAACACAGAGCTTTCTCCTTTTAAACAATATTGAAATCAACTACAAGATTCAAAAATATCATGCACGCATTAAAAGAAAGATAATGATACCCATATTGCCCACGTTTAAGCTGAGTTCAAAATGGGTTCGAAAAAAAAGTTTAGAAATGAAAGGGCTAAAATCAAAATTTTATTTTTTAAATACATTCTCCAAGGTTAGAGGACCTACAGTTGGAAAACCATACAAAAATGAGTTAAAAATAAGGTCCAAATTAAAGAAAAATTATCTTTATGCTTTACTGGCAAAATCCACAAAATTTCATCTTGAAATGATGATTAAAGAGTGTTTTGATAATATAAATAAATGAAAAGTAATGAAATTAATGTTTTGAAGCTTACCTAAGCTCTAAAGGTAATGAAAAACGAAAAAATTTCCCAAACTCGAACCTCCAATTTCAAAAATGGTGAAAAATTATAAAATGAAGTTTATATACAGGTTGACCGCTTTAGCGGCTAAATGACCGTTAAATCGATGGGATACCACTTATGCGACCCCTTAGCTCTTAAGTTGATTTTGCTTTAGAGATTTATTGGTACATAAGTGGATTTCAATTTTAGCGATCAATTGGCCACTTAAGCAGCTACACCAGCTGGTGCATAGCATCAGCAATATAGCTAGAAGGTTAAGTTTCTAATCAGACCCTCTGAGTTTATTCAAAGTCCTGTGAACATAAATGAACCATAATACTAGGCTATTTTCGATTTTTTGAACTCAATAAAAATGTTGGATTTTTGAAAAAAAAAAAGGCCATTTTTAACAAACTAACTCTCGGAACCCCTATAAAGAATATTTCACTAGTTTTTCAAATGGAGGATTGACATGCAAACTAAAAAATCCAAACTCAAATCAATCCTGATACTAGCCAAAATTTGACATTTCAAATCTAGTGAAACTGTCCAAATTTTCATTCGGTACTTAAAACAATAAATATTTATCACTACCCAAGACTACTCCCTAGTTGTGACACAGTTTTTAGAATCACAAGTGATCCCAAGTTAACCCATGTATTGTATGATACCTGAGAAATTGATTATATATATATATATATGTGTGTGTGTGTGTGTATGTGTGTGTGTGTGTGCTTAATAATTGAACAAAAGCATAATCAACATGAGATAAGTTGTTTTAATACATAACTAATCAATATTTACAATAGAACAATTTGAGAGAAGCTTAGATTACAAATACTGACTCTGACTGTCCATCTATGAAGCCTCTACTATACTGACTATAGGTAGTTGGTACATGACCCCTAACTATCTCTAATCAATATATAAGAATAATGAAAATAAAATACAGGAACTGCAATTGACTTGAATCCTTAAAATAAGAGAACTCAACACCTGTTGGCTGAATGTTGTGAATTGTCTGACCCTAGTGTATGGGCTACATCTGATACCTACATTATGAAGTAATATAGCCACAAATTTATATATGTGTTCAGTACTTTGGAATGCACTGAGTCTGTGAGACATGTACTAAATCATGAAAATACTTAATGTATGCTTTAAAACTGAGGACTAAACTATTTGATAAAATATGCATTTAAATCATGGTTATATGTAAAAGCTATAAGACTTAGTGAAATTTTTAAATCATGAGATGAAAGCATTTCTATAAATTGGGAAGCGGTAGAGACATGGGTACCATATTTAAATCTCAAGTTAAAGCTTAATAAGCTGTAAAACAATGCTGAGGATCATGTATGAATACTAAGTATGAATGCATGAACATATAAAATGAATATAAGACCATGTAAATCATGTGCTAAAATAATTTGTAAAATTAAATAATTGAATAATTGATAAATTGAACACTTGATCATGCAAGCCTAAGCTGATGTGATCTTAATACTGAACTGAGATAGTGTGAGCTAACATTTAATTAATATGCCTTAATATGAGCTAATTGGGATCCAACCTATAACCCTAGTAAGAAGAGTGTCAGTACCTTGCCATGGATACTGACACGGGCTATGTGGATCCACTAAACTGATGTCCCAAAAGATTGGGTGTCAGTCCTAAACTGGCGAGTGACCCTAAGAGAGTGTCAGTCCTAAACTAGCGGGTGACATCTCATAACCTATGTTGGCTACGTAGTTCTAGAACTTAGGGATTTCCACTAAACGTATCAGTCCTTGACAACCTCCATCCTTAGGTTCGCTCTGTGCTAAGTGCTACTCCCAACAGAACTAACACGGAAGCATAAACTAGTGTATGCACTGATAACTAATATGCTTAAATATGGTATTCTAAAAATAACAGTGCATGCATAATTTGAAATAATAATGAACATGTTAACTGATGTATTAAGCATTATATAATACTATGCTCATTATGAAAATGTTATAAATTTCATGGTACAAAAATGGTATAAATAACTTGAAATCTTGAAAATTGTATCATTCATAATTATCTAGGTATCGGGAGTTCATAACCCACCAGTATTGAAAAATACTATTAAATATGATAATTTTAAAATAAGGACATGATAAGAAATTTCATGACTTAAACTTAAGAATCCTACAATTTCATCAATGTAATGAATTATCATGATTAAAGTAAGGAAGGATACTTGAAATTATAAGGGAATACTATTTCATGATTGAATTCAAGAATTACATGGAGGAAATCATGGAATTTATACTTTTCATGGAACCCTTAATCACAGTAGAATTAAACTTGAGAATTGAGGAAAACTTTAAGACTCAATGTGTGAAAGGAACCCATTGATGAACATCCCATATACCTGAATTTCTTAAATTCTTAAAGGAAAGCATGAATTTGGATCCTTGGAAATTGAATTTTTGAAGAACCCTTATTTGGTGTTTTGAGGATTTGGGAGAAGAGAAATTGTGTATTTGGTGTATTTTGGGGTTATGGGATGATGAAATCACGTTTAAATCAGGTATAGAATGATTTAGGACATAAATGACATATTTAACCTCAAAAAGTTAAGAGAAACATGGGTTTTAGTATTTCTGAACATAGGTCCATGCAAGGCAAAATCGCGGAGCACAAGGTCTATGCCATGTCGAAATCGCGGACCCTCATTGGTTCCTCATAAAAATGCTCATAACTTTTTGCTTGGGTATCAAATTAAGGAGAAATTGGATGCGTTGGAAAGAGGAATCAATTATCTATAATTTGGTAGGTCTTAAGCTCCAAAATTCCATATATTCCAGAAGTTATACACATTTAAAGTTGACCCTGGTAGGATCGAATACCAAAATTTGGTTGAATCAAAAGTACTTAACTCTACTTACTCTAAGTGTTAACTACGAACATTCTTCATCTCAAAATCACTTTACGCACTAGGTAAATGATCATGACAAATATATTCATATAAAAAACATGGGATTAGAGTTTATACACGTAGGAACGGTGGTTTGAATTTTAACCTGAGAATGTGGGGTGTTACAATATATACCGAAATCAACTATATGACTTTTTAAAACATTCTAAAATCACAAACTCTCCCAAATTATTTTAGATCATATTTAAATCTATGCCAACCATCCATACATCAAAAAATAATAATTCAGGTCAATACAACCCTATTAGTTTCCTCTTCCATATACTAGCCACACTTATGGGAAACTCCTCATGTTTATCCCATATATGTAATGCCCCAAATCTAATTCCTGAAATGCTACACGGTGCTCATGACCCTAAAGGACCACAAGCTAATCCATGACTAATATTTGTACCTAAACACCACATAATTTACTGTATAAATGCAGAAATAAAGGTTGTAAGGCCGTAAGATTCAAAACTGAGACACAATATCTAATAAAATATGACATCTGTGTGGGGTTGAAATACCCAAAACAAACTAATAAACTAACTGAACATGATAGTCTGAAAAGCCTCTAACTGTCTAAATAAGGAGTTGATGGGACATGTCCCTAACTAACTCCAACTACTGAAATAAAATAAGTACTAAAATGATAAGATAATGCTCATGTCCTTGAAGTATGAGGACTCACTATTGTCTCTGACTGCTGAGTACTGAAATGCTACTGATGCTCTGGAGCTCGTGCTGCTAAACCTATGATATAAAACACCATAGCACAAATGCGTCAGTAAGATTGAATATACTGGTATGCATGTGAGGTAGGTTGAATGCAAAGGGTTCACATGCATGAACTATACTAACTAATTGAACAACATGAATTTGAGAATACATGCATAAATACATAATAACTGTAACTAAGTTCGTGATAACATAATTACTGAATTTGAGTACTGATAACATGAGATACTGATAATCGTATAACTAAAATAACTAATACTGAGTGACTGTATCTGACAGTTGAGTTTCTGATAGAACTAGCTAAGTTCCATTCTATTATAAGATAATTGCATTTGACAGTCCAGAATTCTATAGAACTATCTTAGTTCTATTACTAAGACTGAATAACTATATCTGACAGTCCTGATCTGTAACTGAAACTATGGGAAGTAGTCATCTAATCGACATGCCCTAAATAAAGTGATATAGCTGTGTTGGGGTCCAATCCGTAACCCCAATTGGAAGGGTGTCAATACCATACCACTAGTAAGGACAAGCTGTGGGTGACCCTCATCTGACAATGTCCCTAAAAGAGAATCGTGGGACCCTCATCTGATAGTGTTTATCCACCTCAACAACCCTCATCTGACAGTGCTGATATCTCAACCTATGCTGGCTACATAGTTCTAGAATGCAAGGATGACTTCTAAGAATCATACCCTCATTTGACAGTATGTGTTCCCATCCTTGGGTTCACTCGGTGCTAATTCCTACTCCTATCTGAATAGACATTGAACTTGGATTACTGAACGAACTGGACTGAATTAACTGAGTTTTTGTTGACTGGTGGAATAGTACTGAGATTACTATATTACTGATCTTTCCTGAGTCACATGACTGACTAAGTTCTATGGATCATGGCTTGACTGAGGATAACATGAAAATATGACACTAACTCTAGGTACACAGCTATATTTTTTAGGTACAAGTACCCGTAGGACTCGATGGGAAGAAACTAAAAAAGCATGACTTTCTTGAATACATGACCAATATCATAATCCATAATATAATAAGTTGGAGATTTCATGAAGTAAAGGTTCTAAAGAGCCACAATGGCTAAAGATATGTCCATACTTCATTGACTAAGACATTTTATCAAACACTTGACGTGCATAAACTTGTACATGAATGGAGATTTCATATTATTATACTAGTATGACATTTTTCCTTCAAATAGGCATTTAGTCAAACACATGGGGAGCATGCTTTGGTTATACCATCATCAACACATCTAATAATCATGTATACATCAATCAACTTGTAAATTGAAGGGGGCTTATCATGATTATTAAGTAAATCTTCATATACTAGGGTCAATAATTGGAATATGTAATTTAAAACATGAATCAAAATCTCACAACATCATGAACATGAATTTCAATTCTATTTAAATCATGAACATTCATAAGTACACAAATCTTGTATTTTGAAAAGAGATTCTTGAGCTTCATGGGTTAAAGGGACCCATGAATCAACACATGACATACCTTGATACTTGATTTGGGAAGATTGATGGAAGAATCCTTAAGATTTGGATCTTGAATTGGAAATCCCTCTTCTTGTTCTTGAGAGAATTTGAGAGAAAAGAATGTATTTTGGTGAAATAGCGAATGAATTTAGTGTTTATGGAGCTTTGGAGTGAAGGAAAAATACCAAAATATCCCTCCAAAACTGTTTGGAAAATGCTGAATTCTACGGCTGATGACATTGGGCTGATGTCGCCACATATATGATAAGCCGTCAGCTCATGTCGTCACTTGATGCTAGAATTTATTACTTTCTACCTAAGGCTAACGATATTAGTTGATAAGTCATCAAATATGTAATAAGCTATTAGCTAATGTCGTCACTTAGTTGTCAGGCTAACATACTGGAGTAAAATGGGTATAACTTTTTTCTCTAATATCGAATTTGGGAAAAATTGGTATCATTGGAAAGATAATTCAATTATCTATCTGTTAATTAGTCATGATCTTAAAAATTCATAGTATAACGAGAGATATGCTCATTTAAATTTGACTATACCAATATCCTTCTCAATAATTTAATCGGTAAGGAATGTTTTGATTCTCCTAATAGCTAGGACGTATTTGAGACCTTAATTGACATCAAACTTGATCATGAAACTACCAAATAACCATTATGTACTATGCATAATCTTGAAATATGTTTCTAATATTGATTTGTATTTTTCGAGGTATTACAATATCTCCCCCTTGGGAATATTCGTCCTCAATTGATACAGATTAGACTGAGAGAAATGATAATGAAAGTACATACTGGACATGCACAACTGAAGCATAATTTCATGACTGACATAACTAATAAGCTGGTTTTATCATATTGAATATGCATATCTAATGCATGAATACATGATTGAGCTGACACATGAATGTATGACTGAATATGTAATGGTACTTGGTACCATATTTATAATGGAAATCTGAACAAGAAACTAAATAAGCTTAAGGAAAATTATTATCTTGAGCTGATTCAGAGTTTACAGAGAAGAGATGAGGGTACTTGGATCGCATGTCTGCTTCTGCTAGCCAAGTAGCTTCCTCAACGGACTAATTCCGCTAAAGAACTTTGACTAGAGGGACTTCTTTGTTCCTTAGTCTATGAATCTAGTAGTAAAGCATTTCGACTATAATTTCTTCATAAGAGAGACTATTCTAAACATCTATGCTCTGAATAAGGACTACATCTATTGGGTCACCTATGCACTTCTTGAGCAAAGAGACACAGAAGACTGGGTGAACTGAGGGTAGATCTGAAGGTAATGTGAGCTCATAATCTACTTTGCCAAAGCGACTGAGAATTTTGAGGTACCGACATACCTGTGACTAAGATTTCCCTTCTTACCAAATTTTTTCTCTCCCTTCATGTGAGAGATCTTTAGATAGAAAAAGTCACAAATTTCAAACACGAGATCCTTTCTGCGTACATCTAAATAAGACTTCTGTGGGATCTGAGCAGCCCAAAGTGTCTCTCTGATCAACTGAACTTTTTCTAAGGCATCAAATACCAAGTCAGGCCCTATGACTGAGGTCTCACTAACTTCGAACCAACCGACTGGATATTTGTATCTCCTACCGTAGAGAGCTTTGAATGGAGCCATCTGAATACTAGAATGATAGTTGTTGTTGTATGAAAACTCAATCAAAGGCAAGTGGTAATCCCAACTTTCCTTGAAATCAATTACACATGCCCTTATCATATCCTCCAAAGTCTGAATGGTCCTTTCTGCTTAACCATCATTCTAGAGATGAAAGATTGTACTGGGATAAATTTAGGTACCAATACCCTTTTGGAATGCTTTCTAGAAGTGAGAGGTAAACTGGGTACCTCTATCTAAACCAATGGACAATGGAGTACCGTGTAATCTGACCAACTCCTTAATATAGAGTTTCTCATAGTCCTCGGCTGAATAAGATATATGAACTGAAAGAAGATGAGTTAATTTTGTCATCCTATCTGCAATGGCCTAAACTGAATCATGATAACGATGAGTATGTGGCAAACCCATCACCAAGTCCATGTTCACTTCTTTCCATTTCCAGGTGGGAATAACGAACTCTTGCATGGGACCACTAGGCTTCTTATGCTCTATCTTATCCTACTGACATATAGAGCACTTAGCCATAAACTCTGTAACATCTTTTTTTATCCCACTCCACCAATAGATCTCCTATAAGTCGCGGTACATCTTTGTGACCCATGGATGAATAGAGTAGCACTCACCATGCACTTCTGTAAGAATTCCCTACCTCAAGTCATCTACACCTAGAACACATAGACGACCCTGATAATGTAGAACACTATCTCTCCCCGAGAAAAAACCTCAACCTTCTGATCCTTGACTTACTCTTTTAACTTGACTAGACTGGATCTCTATCTTATTTTTCTTTGACCTAGGAAACTAGAGATGATTCTAAATTACTCTGAACCCATACATCACCCTCCTCTGTTACAACTAAGAGAACACCTAGTCTGGAAAGATGATGGACTTTCTGAGCTAACTTCTTCTTACTGTCCTCAACATGAGCAACACTACCCATAGACAGTTTACTGAGAGCGTTGGCCACTATGTTGGCCTTGCCTGGATCATAAAGGAAACTCATGTCATAATATTTCAAGGGCTCTAACCACTTTCTCTAGTGGAGATTAAGATCTTTCTGAGAGAATACGTACTAAAGGCTCTTATGGTCTATGAACATATCTACATTAACATCGTATAGATAATGCCTCCAAATCTTTAAGGCAAATACTATGGCTGCTAACTCAAGATCATGAGTCGAATAATTCTTCTCATGGGGTTTAAGCTGTCTAGAGGCATAGGCTATGACCTTACCATGCTGTATAAGGACATAACCCAAACCTACTCTGGATGCATCATAATATACTATGAACCCATCTGAACTATTTGGAAGAGCTAAGACTGAAGCTGAGGTGAGTCGAGTCTTCAGCTCCTAAAAACTCCTCTTGAAAGGATCTAATCCATTGGCTAAGGAATTTCATCAAACACTTGACATACATAACTTGTACATGAATGGGGATTTCATATTATTATACTAGTATGACACTTTTCCTTCACATAGGCATTTAATCAAACATATGGGGAGCATGCTTTAGTTATATAATTATCAACACATCTAATAATCATGGATACATAAACTAACTTGTAAATTGAAGGGTTTATCATGAATATCACATAAATCATCACATATTAGAAGCAGTTCTTGTAAATAAATAGTCTATAACATCGAACAAAACCAACCAACAACATGAACATCAATTTTTAATTCAATCAAATCATGAACATTCATAAATATACAACTCTAGGATTTTGAAAAGAGATTCTTGAGCTTCATGGGTGAAAGATACCCATGAATCAACACATTACATACCTTAGAATGTAACTCCATAAAGATCCTTGGAGAGATTCTTGATCCTTGCCCTTGAATATTTAAGATTAGGGTTTCTTGGCTTTGAGAGTATATGAAGAAATTGGGGGAAAATAAAGTGAATAATGATATCCTTAGGTAATGTAGGGTTAAATTTCGTGTATAAGGATGAACTAAAATCATGGGAAAAGACCCATTTAACCCTAGATGCGTCTTTCAAATTTTGTGAAAAATTTCCAAACCTGGACCCCTGGCGCGATGCGGTGCTATTGCACCATGTCACTGGAATTCAACAGCTAGGAAATTGAATGATGGTGCGATGCGGGGTCATCATGGAGCTTCACTTGATTTTGAAAATTGGGATTTAAGAGCCCTCCATGATGAGGTGAAATCGCGGAGTCTTATTGAAAATTGAAAAATATCATTTTGGCTTATGGCGTGATGCACCACTGACTGAGATGATGGTATTTTTCAATTGAAACTTTAAATCGACATAAATTCTTACCTGGTTGTCGGATTTAGGCGAATTTGGTATTGATGGAAAGATTATTTAATTTTCCATGGAATAAACATCATTAAATTTAAAAGCTAATACTTGACATTCTTGGGACAAATTAGTAAGGAAACCTAAGGGTATTACAATATCTCCCCCTTGGGAACATTCTTCCTCAAATGCGACTGACTGAGATGGGAGAAATGATGAGATGAAGTATATACTGAACATGAAAAACTAAAATATGAATGACATTTCTGAGATTTATAGTGAGCATGTATATCTGATGCATGATTTCATGACTTAACTGACTCATGAATACATGATTGGGATTTCTGATAACTAAGTTTACCACTAGGAGAATGCATGTCTAATGCATGAACACATGAATAATCTGATGCATTAACATATGATTGAATATACAATGGCACTTAGTACCAAGTTTATAATAGAATTCTAAACATGAAATTGATACCAAGTTTGTAGGTAAAATCTAGACATGAAAACTGAAAAGCTTAAGGAGAACTGTTACCTTGAGCTTGATCTAAGTTAGTGGGGAAATGTGAGGATACTTGGTACGCATGTCTACTTCTTCTTCCCAAGTATCTCCCTCAATGGACTGATTTCGCAAAAGAATTTTGACTAAAAGGGCTTCTTTGTCCCTCAGTCTATGAGTCTGATAGTCAAGAATTTCTACTTGAATCTCTTCATAAGAGAGGCTGTTCTGAACATCTATGCTTTGAATAGGGACTACAACTGCTGGGTCACCTCTACACTTCTTGATCAAAGAGACATGGAATACTAAATAAACTGAGGCTAGATCTTGAGGCAATTTAAACTTATAAGCTACCTTGTCGAAGTGACTAAGAATTTTAAAGGGACGGACATATCAAGGAATGAGCTTTCCCTTTTGCCGAATCTTTTCACTTCCTTCATGGGAGAGATATTTAGATAGACATAGTCACCAACCTCAAACTTGAGGTCCTTTTTACACACATATGGATAATACTTCTATCAGATTTGAGCAGCCTAGAGTCTTTCTCTGATCAACTGGACTTTTTCTAAGGCATCGAATACTAAGTCAGGCCCTATAACTGAAGCCTTACTAACTTTGAACCAACCGATTAGAGATCTATTGGAATAGAGCCATCTTAATATTGGAATGATAGCTAATGTTGTATGTAAACTTAATCCAAGGCAAGTGGTCATCCCAACTACCCTTGAAATCAACTACACACGCCCTTAGCATATATTCTAGGATCTGAATGGTCCTTTTTGCTTGACCATCTGTCTGAGTATGAAAGTTTGTACTAAGATGAACTTGGGTACCAAGACCCTTTTGGAATGTTTTCCAGAAATGAGAGGTGAACTGGGTACCTCTATCTAAGATAATAGATAATGGAACACCGTTTAATTTGACCAACTCTCTGATTTAGAGTTTGACGTAATCCTCGGCTGAATAAGAGGTTTGGACTGGAAGAAAATGCACTGATTTGGTCATCCTATCTAAAATGAATCAAACTAAATCATGTTGATGACGAGTACGAGGCAAACTCATCATGAATTCCATGTTCACTTCTTCCCACTTTTATGTAGGAATACTAAACTCCTGCATAGACCTACTAGGCTTCTGATGCTCTATCTTAACTTGTTGACATGTAGAGAACTTAGCCATAAACTCTGCAACATCTCTCTTCATCCTACTCCACTAATAGATATCCCGCAAGTCGTGGAACATCTTTGTGGCCCCTACATAAATAGAGTAGCACGCGCCATGCGCTTCTGCAAGAATTTGCTACCTTAAGTCGTCTACTCCTAAAACACACAGACAACCCTGACAGCATAGAACACCATCTCTCCCTAGGAAGAAAACCTCTATTTTTTTATCCTTAACTGACTCTTTCAACTTGACTAGACTGGGATCTCTATCTTTCTTTTCCTTCACCTTAAAAACTAGAGATGATTCTGAACCACACTAAACCCATATATCACCCTCTTCTATATTGACTAAGCGAACGCCTAGTCTGGAAAGCTGATGGACTTCCTGAGCTAACTTCTTCTTACTGTCCTCAACATGAGCAACACTACCCATAGACAGTCTACTGAGAGAGTAGGCCACCATATTGGCCTTGCTGGGATGATAAAGGACATTCATGTCACAATCTTTCAAGAGCTCTAACCACTTTCTCTGATAAAGATTGACATTATTTTAAGAAAAAACATACCGAAGGCTCTTATGATCGTTGAGCACGTCTACATGAACTCCGTAAAGATAATGCCTCCACATCTTTAAGGCAAATACTATGGCTACTAACTCAAGATCATGAGTAGGATAATTTTTCTCATGGGGTTTAAGCTATCTGGAGGCGTAGGCTATGACCTTACTATGCTAAATAAGGACATAACCCAAACCTACTCTGGACGCATCACAATACACTACGAAACCATTTGAACCATCTGGAAGAGCCAAAATTAGAGCTGAGGTGAGTCGAGTCTTCAACTCCTGAAAACTCTTATCGCAAGGGTCTAACCATTAAAACTTGACTTTCTTCTGAGTCATTATAGACATGGGGTATGCAATAGAATAAAATTCCTCAACAAACCATTTGTAATAGCCATCCAAACCCAAACACTCCTAATATTTGATGGAGAGATAGGGCGAGGCCAGTTTTTTACGGCTTCGATCTTTTGAAGATCAACCCTAATGCCACCACCAAAAATGATATGACTAAGGAATGCTACTGGGCTTAGCCAAATTTGCACTTACTAAATTTGGTGAACAACTGATGGGATTTGATTGTCTAGAGTACAATTCTGAGATGATCTGTATGATCACGCTAACTGCAAAAATAGACTAAAATATCATCTATGAAGACTATGCAGAACATATCCAAGTACTGCTTGAATACCCGATTCATCAAGTCCATGAAAGCATTTGGGCTATTAGTAAGACCAAAGAAAATAACCAAAAACTCAAAGTGACCATACCAAGTATGAAAGGCTATCTTCGAAATGTCACATTCTCTGACTCTGAGTTGATGGTAGCCTGATCTGAGGTCTATCTTAGAGAAATAGCTGACACCCTAAAGTTGGTCAAACAAATCATTAATTCTAGGAAGAGGATACTTGTTCTTGACCGTGACTTTATTGAGTTGACGGTAATCAATAAACATCCTGAGAGAACCGTCTTTCTTGGGCACGACTAAAATTGGCGCGCCCTATGGGGACACACTAGGCCTGATGAACCCCTTATCTAAGAGATCATTCAACTGGTCTTTTAGTTTTTTGAGTTCTGCTGGTGTCATTCTATATGGGGAATAGATACAGGCTAAGTATCTGGAAGAAGATCAATGCCAAAGTCTATTTCCCTTTCAAGAGAAATTCCTAGAAGATCTTCGAGAAAGAATCTGAATATTCATTTATTACTGGGACCAATTCAAGATTGGGATTTTTGGAGCTAGAGTCCTTAACATGAGCAAGATGATAGACATACCCCTTAGATATCATTTTGTGTGCCCAAAGGTAGGAAACAAGTTGACCTCTGAACGCTAAAGTACTACCCCTCCACTCTAGGATGGTTTTATTCGAAAACTAGAATTGAACTATCCTGTTTCTGTAGTCGACCGTGGAATAGCAGAAATAAAGCTAATCAACGACCAGAATGACATCAAAATCAGTTATCTCTAATTCGACTAAGTTTACTGAGCTGACTTTCTGAAATATCATAATTGAGAAGTTCCTGTATACCCACCGGGCTATGATGGTTTTACCCGTTGGGGTAGATTCTAAAAAGGGCTATACTAGAATATTGGGACTGACTCCAAAATCGCCTGCTATGTAAGGAGTAACACAAGACAAAGAAGCTCCTAGATCTAGTACAACATAAGCATACACATAAAAGTTCTATAACTGGTAACTATATTAGGAGAATTTTCCTACCCTTGCCTGGACTGGAGAGCATAAAGTCAATTTGGGCGTTGCCCACTAGTATTACTGAAAGTGGCACCCTACTAATTCGAGCAATCGGACTGAGTTGAGGAATGGTTATCCTGACCCTAATAGCCTGACTGGGGACAATCTCTGACTCTGTGGCCTGGCTATCCATATCCAAAACAGACATTGCTACCAGCTCTGTAAGCACCCTTATGGTTCTTACCATAAGTCTAACAAAGGGGATTAGTTTGGGCATTGCTGACACTACCTTGAGACTTAGAGCCTGGCGCTGTATCTCTATTACCATCCCTGAACTTAGGAGCTAGTGCACTGGCTGAAGAAGGAGATGGAACTGATGACTTAGGATGGTAATAAGAATTATTCCCTCCTTCTGATTTAGGCTGAGCAAAGTTGAAACTACTTGTCCTTGCTCTCTTATTCTTCTTCTCCCTCATCTTAATCTTCTGCTCTTCTAACTACTGAGCATCAGTCATAAGCCTGGCTATGTTTATGTCACTATTCAACATCACAGACCTACACTCGTTGACCATACTATTATTCACCACCCCCAAAACAAACTTACTCATCTTGGCCCTATTGTCTGCAACTACATGAGGGGCATATCTGGCTAATTGAGTATACTTAAAAGAATAATCTTTCATCGTCATGTTGCCCTGCCTGAGGTTGATAAATTCTAACACCTTAACCTCTCTCAGCCTCTTGGGGAAAGAATCTATCTAAGAATATAGTGACAAACTCCTCCTACTCAATAGGTCTTGCATCTACTGACCTCTCTGATTTCCACTATTTGTACCAAGTGTGAGCAACATCCTGCAACTGATATGCAGCTAGCTCAGCACTCTAACTTGAAGTAACCCCCATGATTTTTATAACCTTCTGAACCTAATCAATGAATTCTTGAGGGTCCACATCTGACTTAGACCCAAAAAAGAATGGAGGATTCATTCGGTGAAGTTCTGAATCCTGGCTGCAGCTGAATTATCCTTTAAATTGGCCAAAACAATAGCTGGTCATTTATTTTGAGCAGTAACTAATTGAGCAAGAGTAGTGAATGTAGATCTAAACTCTATATGAGAAACATGTTCACCCAAAGGATCTTCTGGCTGAGGGGCTAGTTGATTCCCGATTCTTCTTTTGGGTGGCATGTTCTATAGAAGAAAGGGGAAATGAATTAGATTACACTGAGAGATTTACTGGAGATTATGCTCACTGGCACGATGTGAATATTGAAAGAAGGGAAACTATTCCTAAAACATCTTATAGCCTCCTGCACATAAATGTGGCGCACAACACACCCATGAACAAAACTCTACTTGATGCAGATTTCGGACTTCCTAGGACTCTATTGAAGCTTATGCTCTAATACCAAGTTTTTAATGCCCCGAATTTGGTACCCAGAATACTACACGGTGCTCATGGCCCCGAAGGACCACAAGCTAACCCATGATTGATACATGTACTTGAACACTACAAAATATACTATATAATGCGAAAATAAAGGTTGAAAGGCCGTAAGGTTCAAAACTGTAACATAACTGATAAAACATAACATCTGGATGGGGTATGAAATACCCAAAATAGCTGAATAAACTATTTGAACATGGTAGTATGAAAAGCCTCTAACTGTATGACTAACGAGTTGATGGGACATGTCCCTAAGTAACTCCATCTACTAAAAGGTAACTGAGATAATGAAATAACAAAAAATATCGTTCTCGAATAATGAGGACTCACTGCTTAATCTGGCAACTACTAATGCTCTAAAGCTCGTACTTCTGAACCTATGGTATAAAATACCATAGCATAAATGCATCA
This sequence comes from Capsicum annuum, assembly GCF_002878395.1. Taxonomy (NCBI): domain Eukaryota; kingdom Viridiplantae; phylum Streptophyta; class Magnoliopsida; order Solanales; family Solanaceae; genus Capsicum; species Capsicum annuum. Next base: position 48,758,852 of record NC_061114.1, read on the forward strand.
GTATGATTGAATATACTGGTATGTATGTGAGGTAGGCTGAATATAAAGGGTACATATGCATGAATTGAACTAAGTAAATAACATGAAAGTGAGAATGCATGTATGAATACATAATAACTATAACTGAGTTTGTGATAACATGATTGTTGAACCTAAGTACTGATAGCGAGAGATATTGATAACTGTATAACTGAAATAACTAATACTGAGCAACTATATTTGACAGTCTAGGCTCTGATGGAACTAGCTGAGTTCCATACTTTTCTGAATTGACTGTGTCTGACAGTCCTGAATATTGTAGAACTATCTGAGTTCTATTACTGAAATTGAGACTAAGACTGTGGGAAGTAGTCATCTAACCGACCGCCCTAAATAACGTATAATAGCTGAGTTGGGGTCCAATCTGTCACCCCAATTGGAAGGGTGTCAATACCACACACCTATAAGGACAAGATGTGAGTGACCCTCATCTGACAGTGTCCCCAAAAGAGAATAGTGGGATCCTTATCTGACGATGTTTCTCCACCTTATCAACCCTCATCTGAAAGAGTTGATGTCTCAACCTATGTTGGCTACATAGTTCTGGAATACAAGGATGACTTCTAAGAATCACACCCTCACCTGATACTATGTGTTCCCATCCTTGGGTTCACTCAGCGCTAATTCCTACTCCCATTTGAATATACACTGGACATGATTAACTGAACTGGACTACACTGAATTCATGGAGTTTCATTAACTGATAGAATACTATTAAGATTATTGAATTACTGATCTTTCCTGAGTCATATAATTGACTGAGTTCTATAGATCATGGCTTGACTGAGGATATCGTGAAACATGTAACTAACTCTAGACACACAGATATATTTTTTGACACAAGTAGCCCCAGGACTCGATAGAAGAAAACTGACAAAGCATGACTTTCTTGAATACAGGACCAACATCAACAATACATAATCCATTGGCTTAGACATTTCGTCAAACACTTGACATACATAACTTGTACATGAATAGGGATTTCATATTATCATACTAGTATGGCACTTTTTCTTCACATAGGCATTTAATCAAATATATGAAGAGCATGATTTGGTTATATTATTATCAACACAAATAATAATCATGGATACATAAACCAACATATAAATTGAAGGGTTTATCATGAATATTGCGTAAATCATAACATATTATAATCAATTCTTGTAAATAAATAACCTATAACATGGAACGAAACCAACCAAAAACATGAACATCAATTTTCAATTCAATCAAATTGTGAACATTCATAAATATACAAATCTTGGATTTTGAAAAGAGATTCTTGAGCTTCATGGGTGAAAGAGACCCATGAATCAACACATGACATATCTTAGAATGAAACTCCATAAAGATCCTTGGAGAGATTCTTGATCCTTGCCCTTGAATTTTTAAGATTAGTGTTTCTTGGCTTTGAGAGTGTATGAAGAAATTAGGGGAAAATAGAGTGAATAATGATATCCTTAGGTCATGTAGGGTTAAATTTCATGTTTAAGGCTGAACTAAAATCACGAGAAAAGACCCATTTACCCCTTGATGCATCTTTAAATCTTGTAAAAAATTTCCCAACCTGAAATCCTGGCGCGACGCGGTGCTATCCTGCATGTCACTGGAATTCGATAACTAGGAAATTACATGACGGCACAATGCGGGATCATCGCAAAGCTTCACTAGATTTTTACAATTGGGATTTGGGATCCCTCTGCAATGTGGTGAAATCACGGAATCTTACTGGAAATTGACAAATGTAATTTTGGCTTATGGGGCGACGCGCCACTGACTGAGATGATGGTGTTTTATGACTAATACTTTGAATCAGCATAACTTCTTACTCGGTTGTCGAATTTAGGCGAATTTGGTATAGATGGAAAGCTTATTGAATTTCACACACAACAAAAAGTGACAATCATAAAAATTCCCCATGGAATAAACATCATTCAATTTAGAAGATAATACTTGACATTCTTGGGACAAAATTAGTTAGGAAACCTCGAGGTATTACATAATCTCCCCCTTGGAAACATTCATCCTCAGATGCGATTGACTGAGATGCTAGAAATGATGAGCTGAAGTATATACTAAACATGAACAACTGAAACATGACTGACATTTTTTAAATTTATACTGTGCATGCATATCTGATGCATGATTTCATGACTTAACTGATTCATGAACACATGACTGAGATTTATGATAACCGAGTTTCCCACTAGAAGAATGCATATCTGATGCATGAACACATAACTAATCTGATGCATTAACATATGATTGAATATGCAATGGTACTTAGTACCAAGTTTATAATAGAATTCTGAACATGAAATTGATACCAAGTTTGTAACTAAAATCTAGACATGAAAACTGAAAAGCTTAAGGAGAATCGTTACCTTGATCTTGATCTGAGTTAGTAGGGAAAAGGTGAGGATACTTGGCACGCATATCTAATTTTTCTTCCCAAGTAGCTTCCTCAACAGACTAATTTCGCCAAAGAATTTTGACTAGGGGGACTTCTTTTCCCCTCAGTCTTCGAGTCTAATAGTTAAGAATTTTGACCAGAATATCTTCATAAGAGAGGTTGTTTTGAACATCTATGCTCTGAATAGGGACTTCAACTACTGGGTCACCTATGCACTTCTTGAGCAAATAGACATGTAAGACTATATGAACTGAGGCTAGATCTAAAGGCAATTTGAGCTCATAAGCTACCTTGCCAATGCGACTGGGAATTTTAAAGGGATCGTCATATCGGGGACGGAACTTTCCCTTTTTGTAAAATCTCTTCACTCCCTTCACGGGAGAGATCTTTAGATAGATGTAGTCACTAACCTCAAACTCTAGGTCCTTTCTACACATATCTGCATAGGACATCTATCCGCTCTGAGTATCCTAGAGTCGTTCTCTAATCAACTGGACATTTTCTAAGGCATCGAATACTATGTCATGCACTATAACTGAAGCATCACTAACTTCGAACCAACCGATTAGAAAACTGCACCTCCTACCATAGAGAGCTTCGAATAGAGCCATCTTAATACTGGAATGATAGCTATTATGGTATGGAAACTCAATCAAAGGCAAGTGGTTATCCCAACTACCCTTAAAATCAATAGCACACGCACTTAGCATATCTTCTAGGGTCTGAATGGTCCTTTTTGCTTGACCATCTATCTGAGGATGAAAGGCTATACTGAGACGAACTTAGGTATCAAGAACCATTTAGAACGTTTTCCAAAAATAAGAGGTAAATTGTGTATCTCTATCTGAGATAATACAATTTGACCAACTCTTTGATGTAGAGTTTGGCATAATCCTCGTTTGAATAACAGGTATGGACTGGAAGGAAATGAGCTGATTTGGCATCCTATCTATAATGACCCAAACTGAATCATGTTGATGAAGAGTATGAGGCAAACCCATCACGAAGTCTATGTTCACTTTTTTCTACTTCCAAGTAGGAATACTGAACTCCTACATGGACCCACTAGGCTTCTGATGCTCTATCTTAACCTGCTGACATGTAGAGAACTTAGCCATAAATTCTGCAATATCTTTCTTCATTCCACTCCACCAATAGATCTCCCACAAGTTGTGGAACATCTTTGTGGCCCCTGGATGAATAGAGTAGCGCACACCATGCACTTCTGTAAGAATTCACTGGTATAAGTCATCTACTCCTGGAACACACAGACGACCCTAACAACGTAGAACACTATCTCCTCCTTGGGAGAAAATCTCTATTTTTTTATCCTTGACTAACTCTTTCAACTTGACTAGACTGGGATCTCTATCTTACTTTTCCTTTACCTTGGAAACTAAAGATGATTCTGAACCACTCTGAACCCATATATTACCCTTTTCTATAACAACTAAGTGAATGCATAGTCTAGCAAGCTGATGGACTTCCTGAGCTAACTTCTTCTTCGTGTCCTTAACATGAGCAACACTACCCATAGACAGTCTACTGAGAGCATCGGCTACCACATTGGCCTTGCCCGGATGATAAAGGACACTCATGTCATAATATTTCAAGAGCTCTAACCACCTTCTCTAACAAAGATTGAGATCTTTCTGAGAAAAAAAATACTGAAAGCTCTTATGATCTATGAACACATCTACATGAACTCTGTAAAAATAATGCCTTCATATCTTTAAGGAAAACACTATGGCTGCTAACTCAAGATCATGAATAGGATAATTTTCTCTTGGGGTTTAAGCTATCTAGAGGCGTAGGCTATGACCTTACCATACTTCATGAGGACATAACCCAAACCTACTCTGGACACATCACAATACACTACAAAATCATCTAAACCATCTGGAAGAGCCAAAATAAGAGTTGAGGTGAGTCGAGTCTTCAAATCATGAAAACTCTTCTCACACGGGTCTGACCATTGAAACTTGACTTTCTTCTGAGTCAGTCTGGACAGGGGGATGCACTAGAAGAAAATCCCTCAACAAACCATCTATAATAGCCAGCCAAACCCATGAAATTCTTAATATCTGATGGAGAGACAAGGCGAGGCCAAATTTTTATGTCTTCGATCTTTGGAGGATCAACCCTAATGCCATCACCAGAAATGATATGACCATGGAATGCTACTAACCTTAGCCAAAATTCAGATGTAACAAATTTGGCAAATAACTGATAGGATCTAATAGTCTAAAGTACTATTCTGAGATAGTTTGTATGATCACACTCACTGCTGGAATAGACTATAATATCATCTATGAAGACTATGATGAACATGTCTAAGTATTGGTTGAACACCCGGTTCATCAAATCCATGAAAGTGGCTGGGGCATTAGTAAGACCAAATGACATGACCAAAAACTCAAAGTGACCATACCGAGTACGAAAAGCTGTCTTTGAAATGTCATATTCTCTAACTCTGAGCTGATGGTAGCCTGATCTAAGGTCTATCTTAGAGAAATAGCTGGCACCCTAAAGTTGGTCAAACAAGTCATCAATTCTGGGATGAGGATACTTTTTCTAGATCATGACTTTATTGAGCTGACGTTAATCAATACACATCCTGAGAGAACCGTCTTTACTGTGCATGAATAAAACTGGCGCATCATACGGGGACACACTGGCCTGATGAACCCCTTATGTAAGAGATCCTTCAATTGCACTTTCAGTTCTTTGAGTTTTGCTGGTTCCTAGAAGATCTTCAGGAAAGATATCTGAATATTTAATCACTACTGGAACTGATTCAAGACTGAGAGTTTCGGAGCTAGAGTTCTTAATATGAACAAGATGATAGACACACCCTTTAGATCTTATTTTTCGTGCCCAAAGGTAGGAAATAAAATGGCCTCTGAACGCTGAAGTACTACCCCTCTACTCTAGGATAGGTTCATTAAAAAATTGGAACTGGACTATCGTGTTTCAACAGTTGACTGTGGCATAACAGGAATAAAGCCAATCCATGCCAAAAATGACCTCAAAATCAGTCATCTCTAATTCGACTAAGTCTGTTGAGGTGAATTTCTAAAATATCACAACTGGGCATCTTATGTATACCCTTTATGCTATGATGGTTTTACCCACTAGGGTAGAGACTGAAAAGGGCTCTGGCAGAATTTTGGGACTGACTCTGAAATCGCCTACTATGTAAAAAATAACAAAAGACAAAGAAGCTCCTGGATCTAGAAAAGTGTAAAAATGCACATAAAAGATCTGTAATGTACCAGTAACTACATAAGGAGAATTTTACTAATTTTGCCTGGACTGGAGAGCATAAAGTCAATTTGGGCATTGCCCACTAGTAGCACTGAAGAGGCACCGTACTAATTAGAGCGACCGGACTGAACTGAGGAAATGTTATGCTGACCCTGATAGCCTGACTGGGGAAAATCTCTGACCCTGTGGCCTGGCTTGCCACATCTGAAAAGAAATTGCTACCAGCTGTGTAAGCACCCTTGTGGTTCTTACCATAAGTCTGACAAAGGGGATTTATTTAGGCATTGTTGACACTGCCCTGAGACTTAGAGCCTGTCACTCTATCTCTATTACCATTCCTAAACTTAGGAGCTGGAGCATTGGATAAAGAAGAACCTAGAACTGATTCTTAGGACAGAATTAAGAACGATTCCCTCCTTCTGATTTGGGTTGAGCAAAGTTGAAACTACCTGTCCTTGCTCTCTTATTCTTCTTCTCCCTCATCTTAATCTTCTGCTCTTCTAACTACTGAGCATCAGTGATAAGCCTGGCTATGTTTATGTCACTATTCAACATCGCAGACCTACACTCGTTGACCATACTATTATTCACCACCCCCAAAACAAACTTACTCATCTTGGCCCTATTATCTGCAACTACATGAGGGGCATATCTGGCTAATTGAGTATACTTAAAAGAATAATCTTTCATCGTCATGTTGCCCTGCCTGAGGTTGATAAATTCTAACACCTTAGCCTCTCTCAGCCTCTTGGGGAAAGAATCTATCTAAGAATGTAGTGACAAACTCCTCCTACTCAATAGGTCTTGCATAAACTGACCTCTCAGACTTCCACTGTTTGTACCAAGTGTGAGAAATATCCTACAACTGATATGTAGCTAGCTCAGCACTCTAACTTAAAGTAATCCCTATGATGTCTGTAACCTTCTAAACCTGATCAATAAATTCTTGAGGGTCCTCATCTAACTTAGACCTGAAAAAGGATGGAGGATTCATTCAGGTGAAGTACCGAATCTAGGCTGCTGCTGAATTAGCCACTAGGTTAGATGGAACAATAGTTGGTCGTTAATTATGAGTAGTAACTGGATTTACAAGAGTAGTGAATGCAACTATAAACTCTGCATGAGAAACATGTTCGCCCAAAGGATCTTCGGGTTGAGAGGCTAGCTGATTCCTATTTCTTTTTTTGGGAGGCATGTTCTGTAGAAGAAAAGGGGAAACGAATTAGACCATACTGAGAGATTTACTGGAGATTATGCTTACTGGCACGACGTGAATACTGAAAGAAGGGAAACTATTCCTAAAACATATTATATACTCCTGCACATAAATGTGGCACACAACACACCCATGTACAAGACTCTACTAGTTATGGATTTTAGACTTCCTAGGACTCTATTGAAACTTAGGCTTTTATACCAAGTTTGAACACCCCAAATCTGGTACCCAAAATGCTACATGGTGCTCATGACCTCAAAGGACCACAAGCTAACCCATGACTGGTATCTGTACCTAAATACTGCAAAATATACTGTATAATGCAAAAATAATGGCTAAAAGACCATAAGGTTCAAAACTGTAACATAACTGATAAAATAAAACATCTGAACATGGCATTCTTAAAATCCTCTAATTGTCTGAATAAGGAGTTGATAGGACATTTCCCCAATTAACTCTATCTACTAAAAGCTAACTGAGATAATGAAATAACTAATAATATCATCCTCGAATCATGAGAACTCACTACTAAATCTGGCTGCTACTGATGCACTGGAGCTCGTGCTTCTGAACCTATGGTATAAAACACCATAGCACAATTGTGTCAGTACGATTGAATGTACTGGTATGCATATGAGGTAGGATGAATGCACAGGGTATATATACATGAACTGAACTAACTAACTATATAACATGAATATGAGAATAGATGTATGAATACATAATAACTGTAACTGAGTTCATAATAACATGATTACTGAACCTGAGTACTGATAGCATGAGATATTGATAACTGAATAACTGAAATAAATGATACTAAGTGATTGTATCTAATAGTCTAGGTTCTGATGAAACTAGCTGAGTTTTATACTGTTCTGAGTTGACTGTGTCTGATAGTCCTAAATATTGTTGAACTATCTGAGTTTTATTACTAAAACTAAGACTAAGACTGTGGGAAGTAGTCATCTAACCGACATGCCTCAAATAATGCATTATAGCTGAGTTTGGGTCCAATCTGTAAGCCCAATTAGAAGGGTGTCAATACCGCGCCACCAGTAAGGACAACCTGTGAGTCACCCTCATCTGGCAGTGTCCCCAAAAGAGAACAGTAGGACCCTCCTCTGACAATGTTTATCCACCTCATCTGACAGTGTTGATGTCTTAACCTATGCTGGCTACATAGTTCTAGAATGCAAGGATGACTTCTAAGAATCATACCCTAACTGGACAGTGTGTGTTCCCATTCTTGGGTTCACTCAGTACTAATTCCTACTCCCATCTAAAAAGGAATCTGAACATAATTAACTGATTGGACTACACTGAATTCATGGAGTTACGTTAACTGATGGAATACCATAGAGATTACTGAATTACTGAATTTTTTTGAGTCACATAACTGACTGAGTTCTATGGATCATGGCTTGACTGAGGATATCATGAAACATGTCACTGACTGTAGGCACACAGCTACATTTTTCGGGCACAAGTACCCTTAGGACTCGATAGAAGGAAACTAACAAAGCATGACTTTCTTGAATACAGGACCAACATCAACAATACATAATCTATCGTCTAAGGCATTTCATCAAACATTTGACATACATAACTTGTACATGAATGGGGATTTCATATTATCATACTAGTATGACACTTTTTCTTCACATAGGCATTCAATCAAACATATGGGGAGCATGCTTTGGTTGTACAATTATCAACACATCTAATAATCATGGATATATAAAACAACTTGTAAATTGAAGGTTTTATCATAAATATCACGTAAATCATCACATATTAGAATTAATTCTTGTAAATAAATAGTCTATAACATGGAACGAAACCAACCAACAACATGAACATCAATTTTCAATTAAATCAAATCATGAACATTCATAAATATACAAATCTTGGATTTTGAAAAGATATATGGAGCTTCATGGGTGAAAGAGACCCATGAATCAACACATGACATACCTTAGAATGTAACTTCGTAAAGATCCTTGGAGAGATTCTTGATCATTGCCCTTGAATTTTTAAGATTAGAGTTTCTTGGCTTTGAGAGTGTTTGATGAAATTGGGGGACAATAGAGTGAATAATAATATCCTTAGGTCATGTAGGGTTTAATTTTGTGTTTAAGGCTGAAATAAAATCATGGGAAAAGACCCATTTAACCCTGGACGTGTCTTTTAAATTTTTTGAAAAAATTCCCGACCTGGACCCCTAGCGTGACGTGATGCTATCGTATCACGTCTCTAGAATTCGACAACAGGGAAATTGGACAATGGCTCGACGCATTGTCATCATAGAGCTTCAATGGATTTCGATAATTGGGATTTGGGAGCCCTCCATAATGCAGTGAAATATCAAAGTCTTACTGGATATTGACAAATGTCATTTTAGCTTATGGCGCGACGTGCCACAGACTGAAATGACAGTGTTTTATGACTGAAACTTTAAATCACCATAGCTTCTTACCCAGTTCTCGGATTTAGGCAAATTTGGTATTGATGGAAAGCTTATTGAATTTTACACACAACAAAAAGTGAAAATCTTGAAAATTCCCTATGAAATAAACATCATTCAATTTAGAAGCTAATACTTAAAATTCTTGGGACGAAATTAGTTAGGAAACCTTGGGGTATTACAATATCTCCCCCTTGGTAACATTCATCCTTGAATGCGACTGATTGAGATTAGAGAAACGATGAGCTGAAGTATATACTGAACATGAAAAACTGAAACATGACTGACATTTCTGAGATTTATACTGAGCATGCATATCTAATGCTTGATTTCATGACTTAACTGACTCATGAACACATGACTGAGATTTTTGATAACTGAGTTTCCCACTAGGAGAATGCATGTCTGATTCATGAACACATGACTAATCTGATACAATAACATATGATGAATATGCAATAGATAAGTACGAGGCAAACTCATCACCAAATCTATGTCCACTTCTTCCCATTTCTAAGTAGGAATACTAAATCCTACATGAACCAACAAGGCTTCTGATGCTCTGTCTTAACCTGCTGACATGTAGAGCACTTACCCACAAACTCCGCAACATGTCTCTTCATCCCACTCCACCAATAGATTTCCCGCAAGTCATGGTAAATCTTTGTGGCCCCTGGATGAATAGAGTAGCACGCACCATGCTCTTCTGCAAGAATTCGCTGCCTTAAGTCGTCTACTCCTAGAACACACAGACGACCCTGACAGCGTAAAACACCATCTCCCCCTTGGGACAAAACCTCTATTTTCTTATCCTTGACTGACTCTTTTAACTTGGCTAGACTGGGATCTCTATCTTTCTTTTCCTTCACCTCAAAAACTAGAGATGATCCTTAACCACTCTGAACACATATATCACCCTCTTTTGTATCGACTAAGTGAACGCCTTGTATGGAAAGCTAATGGACTTCCTGAACTATCCTCTTCTTACTTTCCTTAACATGAGCAACTCTACCCATAGACAGTTTATTGAGAGCGTCGGTCACTATATTTGCCTTGCCCAGATGATAAAGGACACTCATGTCATAAACTTTCAAGAGCTCTAACCACCTTTTGTGACAAAGATTGAGATCTTTCTGAGAAATGACATACTGAAGGATCTTATGCTCTGTGAACATATCTAAATAAACTGTGTGAAGATAATACCTTTGCATCTTTAAGGAAAATACTATGGCTTCTAACGCAAGATCATGAGTAGGATAATTTTTCTCAGGGGGTTTAAGCTGTCTAGAGGCGTAGGCTATGACCTTACCTTGGTGCATGAGGTCACAACCCAAACCTACTCTGGATGCATCACAATACACTACAAAACCATCTGAACTATCTGGAAGAACCAAAACTGGAGCTGAGGTGAATCGAGTCTTCAACTCTTAAAAACTCTTCTCGCAAAGGTCTGACCATTTAAACTTGACTTTCTTCTGAGTTAGTCTAGACATGGGGGATGCAATAGAAGAAAATCCCATAACAAACAGTCTATAATAGACAGCCAAACCTAAAATACTCATGATATCTGATGGAGAGATAGGGTGAGGCTAGTTTTATACGGCTTCAGTCTTTTGAGAATCAACCCTAATGCCATCACCAAAAATAAACTAACCAAGGAATGCTACTGACCTTAGCCAAAATTTGCACTTACTAAATTTAGTGAACAACTGATGGAATCTGAGAGTCTGAAGTACAATTCTGAGATGGTCTGCATGATCACGGTCACTACAAAAATAGAACAGAATATCATCTATAAAGACTATGACGAACATATCTAACTACAGCTTGAACACCCGATTCATCAATTCCATGAAAGATGCTGGGGAATTAGTACTACCTAAGGACATGACCAAAAACTCGAAGTGACCATACCGAGTATGAAAGGTTGTCTTCAGAATATCTCATTCTCTAATTCTGATGGTAGCCTGATCTAAGGTCTATCTTAGAGAAATGGCTGGCACCCTAAAGTTGGTCAAACAAGTCATTAATTCTAGAAAGAGGATACTTTTTCTTGACCGTGACTTTATTGAGCTGATGGTAATTAATAAATATCCCGACAGAACCATCATTTTTGAGCACGAATAAAACTAGCGCACCCCATAGGGACATACTGGGCCTGATGAACCCCTTATCTAAGAGATCCTTCAACTTCTCTTTGAGTTCTACTGGTTCCATTTTGTATGGTGGAACAGATATAGGCTGAGTATCTGGAAGAAGATCAATACCAAAGTCTATTTCCTTTTCGGGAGGAATTCCTAGAAGATCTTTGGGAAAGACATCTGAATATTCATTCACTACTAGTACTGGTTCAATACTGGGAGTTTTGGATCTATAGTCCTTAACATTAACAAGATGATAGACACACCCCTTTGATATCACTTTCTGTGCCCCAAGGTAGGAAATAAGCTGACCTCTGAATGTTGAAGTACTACCCCTCCACTCTAGGATGGGTTCATTCAGAAACTAGAACTGGACTATCTTATTTCTATAGTCGACTATGGAATAGCAAGAATGAAGTCAATCCATGTCAAAAATGACATCAAAATCAGTCATCTTTAATTTGACTAAGTCTGCTGAGGTGACTTTCTGAAATATAATAATCGGGCAATTCCTATATACTCGCCGAGCTATGATGGTTTTACCCACTAGGGTAGAGAATGAAAAGGGCTCTGCTAGAATTTTGAGACTGACTCTGAAATTGCCTGCTATGTAAGGGGTAACAAAAGATAAAGAAGCTCCTGGATCTAGCGAAGGGTAAACATGCAAATAAAAGATCTGTAATGTACCAGTAACTACATCAAGAGAATTTTCCTGATCTTGCCTGGACTAGAGAGCATAAAGTCGATTTGGGCATTGCCCACTAGTAGCACTAGAAGTGGCACCCTTCTGATTCAGGCGATTGGACTGGGCTGAGAAATGGTTATGATAACCTGGATAGCTTGACTTGGGACAATCTCTGACTTTGTGGCCTAGCTTGTCATATCTGAAAAAAAAATTGCTACCAGCTCTGCAAACACCCTTATGGTTCTTACCATAAGTCTGACATAAGGGATTAGTTTGGGCATTGTTGAGACTACCCTGACACTTAAAGACTGGCGCACTATCTCTATTACCATCCCTGAACTTAGGAGCTGGAGCACTGTCTAAAGAATGAGCTGGAACTAATGACTTAGGACAGAATTGAGAATGATTCCCTTCTTTTGATTAGGGTTGAGAAAGTTGAAACTACCTATCTTTGCTCTCTTATTCTGCTTCTCCCTCATGTTAAACTTCTGTTCTTCTATTTGTTGAGCATGAGTCATAAGCCTACCTATGTTCCTGTCACTATTCAACATCACAAACCTACACTCATTTACCACACTATTATTCACCCTAGAAACAAACTTACTCATCTTGGCCCTGCTGTCTACAACAACATAAGGGGCATATCTGGCTAATTGAGTAAACTTAAGAGAATGCTCTTTCAGCTTCATGTTTCCTAGCCTGAAGTTGATAAATTCTAACACCTTAGCCTCTCTCAGCTCTTGGGGAAAGAATCTATCTAAAAATACAGTGACAAACTACTCCTACTCAATAGGTCCTACATCAACTAATCTCTCTGACTTTCACTATTTGTACCAAGTGTGAGCAATATCCTTCAACTGATATGCAGCTAGCTCAGCACTATCACTCAAAGTAAACCCCATGATGTTTGTAACTTTCTGTACCTGATCAATGAATTCTTGAGGGTCCTCATCTGACTTAGACCCGAAAAAGGATGGAGGATTCATTTGGGTGAAATCCCGAATCCTGGCTGCAACTGAATTGGCCACTAGGTTGGCCGGAATGATGGTTGTTCATTCTGAGCAGTAACTAACTTAGCAAGAGTAGTGAATGCATCTCTAAAATCTGCATGAGAAACATGTTTGCCCAAAGGATCTTCGGGCTTTGGGGTTGGCTGATTCCCATTTCCTCTTTTGGGAGGCATGTTCTGTAAAAGAAAGAGAAAACGAATTAGACTAGCTTGGTAGATTTGCTGGAGATTATGATCACTGGCATGACGTGAATACTGAAAGAAGGGAAATTGTTCTTAAAACATCTTATATCTTCCTGCACATAAATGTGGCGCGCAACATACCCAAGTACAAAACACTACTAGATGCATCTTTCAAATTTCCTAGGACTCTATTAAATCTTAGGCTCAGATACCAATTTTGTAGCACCCCGAATCTGGTCCTCAGAATGCTACACAGTGCTTATAACCCCGAAGGACCACAAGCTAACTCATGACTGATATCTGTACCTGAACATTGCAAAATATACTATAAAATGCATAAATAAAGGCAGAAAGGCCATAAGGTTTAAAACTGTAACATAATGAATAAAACATAACATTTGGATGGGGTATAAAATACCTAAAGCAACTAAAATAAACTATTTGAACATTGTAGTCTTAAAAGCCTCTAACTGTCTAAATAAGGAGTTGATGCAACATATCCCCAACTAACTCCATCTACTAAAAGTTAACTGAGATAATGAAATAACGAATAATATCATCCTCGAATGATAAGGACTCACTGCTAAATCGGGCGGCTATTAATGCTCTAGAGCTCGTACTTCTGAACCTATGGTATAAAACACCATAGCGCATATGTCAGTACGATTGAATGTACTAGTATGCATGTGAGGTAGGCTGAATGAAAAGGGTACATATGTATGAACTAAACTAACTGACTATATAATATGAACGTGAGAATACATGTATCAATACATATTAACTGTAATTAAGTTTGTGATAACATAATTACTGAAATTGAATACTGATAGCGTGAGATACTAATAAATAAATAACTGAAATGACAGATGTTGAGTGACTATATCTGACAGTCTAGGTTTTAATGAAACTGGCTGAGAGTTTCGTACTGTTCTGAGTTGACTGTGTCTGACAGTCCTGAATGCTGCAAAACTATCTGAGTTCTATTACTGAAACTGAGACTAAGGCTGTGGGAAGTAGTCATCTAACTGACATGCCCCAAATAACACATTATAGCTGAGTTGGGGTCTAATCTTTAAGCCCAATTGGAAGGGTGTCAATACCGTGCCACTGATAAGGACAAGCTGTGAGTGACCCTCATCTAACAGTGTCCCCAAAAGAGAACGAGGGGGCCCTCACCTGATAGTTTTTATCCACCTCATCAACCCTCATATGAAAATGTTGATGTCTCAACCTATGCAGTCTACATAGTTCTAGAATGCAAGGATGACTTCTAAGAATCACACCCTCACCTGACAGTATGTGTTCCTATCCTTGGGTTTACTCGGTGCTAATTCCTACTCCCATTTGAATAGACACTGAACATGATTAACTGAACTGGACTACACTGAAATCATGGAGTTTTGTTAACTGACAGAATACTATTGAGATTACTGAATTACTGAGCTTTCCTGAGTCACATGAATGACTAAGTTCTATGGATCATGGCTTGACTAAGGATATCATGAAACATGTCACGGACTCAAGGCACACAGCTATATTTTTCAGGTACAAGTACCCCAAGGACTAGATAGAAGAAAACTAACAAAGCATGACTTTTTTGAATACAGGACCAATATCAACAATACATAATCCATTGTCTAAGGTATTTCATCAAACACTTGACATACATAACTTGTACATAAATGGGGATTTTATATTATCATACTAATATGGAACTTTTCCTTCACATAGGCATTTAATCAAACATATGGGGAGCATGCTTTGGTTATACAATTATCAACACTTCTAATAATCATGGATACATAAATCAACTTATAAATTGAAGGGTTTATCATGAATATCGCGCAAATCAACACATATTAGAATTAATTCTTGTAAATAAATAGTCTATAACACTGAATGAAACCAACCAACAACATGAACATCAATTCTCAATTCAATCAAATCATGAACATTCATAAATATACAAATCTTGGATTTTGAAAAGAGATTCTTAAGCTTCATAGTTGAAAGAGACCCATGAATCAACACATGACATACCTTAGAATGTAACTTCGTAAAGATCCTTGGAGAGATTTTTGATCCTTTCCCTTGAATTTTTAAGATTAGGGTTTCTTGGCTTTGAGATTGTATTTAGAAATTGGGGGAAAATAGAGTGAATAATGATATCCTTAGGTCATGTAGGGTTAAATTTCATTTTTAAGGCTGAACTAAAATCATGGGAAAAGACCCATTTAACCCTGGATGCGTCTTTTAAATTTTGTGAAAAATTTCCTGACCTGGACCCTGGCGCGACGCGGTGCTATCGCGTTATGTCAATAGAGTTCAACAACTAGGAAATTGGACTACGGCGCGATGCGGGATCATCGCGAAGCTTCACTGGATTTTGACAATTAGGATTTGGGAGCCCTCTGCGACGCAGTGAAATCATGGAGTTTTACTAGAAATTGACACATGTCATTTTATCTTATGGCGCGATGCACCACTGACTGACATGACGGTGTTTTACGACTAAAACTTTAAATCGCCATAACTTCTTATCCAGTTGTCGAATTTAGGCAAATTTTGTATCGATGGAAAGCTTATTGAATTTTACACAAAATAAAAAGTGAAAATCCTGAAAATTCCCCATGAGATAAACATCATTCAATTTAGAAGCTAATACTTGACATTTTTGGGACAAAATTAGTTAGGAAACCTTAGGGTATTACAATGTAATACCCAAAACAAACTAATAAACTGACTAAACATGATAGTCTTAAAAGCCTCTAACTATTTGAATAAGGAGTTGATGGGACATGTCCCCAACTAACTCCAACTACTGAAATAAACTAAGTACTGAAATGATAAGATAATGCTCATGTCCTCGAAGGATGAGGACTCACTTTTGACTCTGACTACTAAGTACTAGAATGCTACTGATGCTCTGGAGCACGTGCTTTTGAACCTATGGTATCAAAGTCGCTCCTGTGTCGTCCATGTCGATGTGGTCCAGAGTTCAAACTAAGTGTATGCAAATCTCAGTAAAGCTGGGGCAAACCTCAGTCCTAAGTGAAGGTAAATCCCATTCGGTGGGGCAAACCTCAGCGAGGATGCTGAGTCCATAAGGGGAGGTGTATGTTACAACCTAACTTAGGAAAGAGTTCCACATCAGCAAAACTCGGGAGAGATTCTGGGTATATAAGTGAGAAAGCCTTACTCCCTAGTGAGGTATTTTAAAACCGTGCGGTCCTATTACAGAGTGGAAAATATCACTAATGGGTTGAGGAGTTCAGGGGTATCTCAGACCTTCATGGGTCAGGATGCCCGTCGCGGACAAGGCCTCGGGTCGGGTCGTGACAATACATCAAAAAATCTAAATAGGGATTTGATATTCTACTATTTAAACTTTATGTTAATAATAATAGGGGAGTGGTCAGATAACAGATAAGTTTAAATACCTTGAGTTTTTCTGTAGCTCACTACTCAGCCAACGACTCACTTGTTGAGTCGTGAAGATATATTATGAGTTGTAGGGCTCAAATCATAGTCAAACCAGCGAGATTTGTCTGTGGTTCTACCTTGATCACCAATAGAACCAATGATTCGTAATCATACTATCGAGTCATATAGTTCCTATTGTAGTCAGCCCAATGGAGGTGCCCAAGTTTCTACCTTGATAACGACAGGACCCATAGCACACCTCGAAAATCCTAGACATTATTAGCACCAAGCTTTAAGTTCATGAATAAAAATCAAGAATCATGTATGATTAGTCTTACAAGTGATATAGACATTTATTAATACCTAAATTAGCTTCTAACTTATGAACAAGTCAAAACATCTCTTAGTGATCAAGTTCGTGTAAAGTATATAACAATAGTAAGTTTCCAAAGAGCATAACTTTTGGAATACTAAGAATTTTTATCTTAAGAGCCACAAATAGATATATACTTGAATTATCTTTCCAACAATATTAATTTTGGCTTAATCCAATATCTGGGTGAAAAGTTATGACCAAAATACTAAAGCACTGTCTAAGTTGCCCAGACTACGACTCGTAATTTCTCATTATGGGCTGTTAGGAATGAGTTGTAATCTAGGCAGTAGAGTCTGAATTTAGAATTATGGCCATGACTCAAGTCACGACTCATGGCCAGACCCTACGAGTCGTGACCTAAGTCATTGGGAATGCTTCCAGGCGACTTCTAGACTATTTTTAAGGTATTTTTTAGTATTTTTCCACTCTTTTAATCCCTAAAATTACGTTGTTTAAGCTATTTCAAAGCTTAATAAAATGTCAAAACATCCCCAAATCCATCATTCTCAACACAACACCAAATTACTCAATAAACACGCGGTTTTCTCTTCTCCAAAGGCAAGAAATTGGGATTTTTCATCTCTAAGTCGAAATCCCCAAAATCTCAATTCAAGAATAAAAAGTAATCAGGTATATAGGATTTGAACAAGGATACCTTTCCATCCTTGTGCCCAAAAACTTAAATTATAAATTGAATTTATGTGATTTTAATTAGGGTTCATACCCAAATTTTCATATTCTTGAATTTATAATATTATCATATGATTTGAAGTTTAATTTGCCCAGAAAATTACCTTTATTCATGTTTTGAATTATATGATTATTTTTATGACAAGATTTTTATTATCTTAACTTGAAATTTGATTAATTGAAGAAAGATTCTAATTTATGTTTTGAGCATGGTATTTTCATATAAAGTTTCTATGACATGAAGCATAAATTTTAAGATTTAAGCATAAGTTGTTGAGTAAAAGAAGTTTAAGCTTATAAGTTTTAGTTATAAGTATTACAACATGATTTAAAGTTCAGCTTGATCTTTCGATCTAAGATAAGATATCAAATGAACAATTGTTCCTTATGAATATGATTTAAGTAAAGAAAAGCATAATTGGTTTTCAGTTTATAATCCATTATTCTATTTTAAGGTGGATTTCCTAAGTATGAGCATATAAGTATATATTTTGGGTGTAGTATTTAGCACCGAGAGGGGAATGTGGGTTAGTGAATCCTATTCTCTTGAAACTACGTGCCCTCATAGGTTTAAGGGACTCTCAAGAGAGCGTCCCCTCAGTTTCCCAATATGGATGAAGTTTAGTGATCACTTTAAGTTAAGGTTCTATTTTGATGGCAAGGGTAGAATATCTCTCCTAAACATGGGTAAGATGTTGTACTCTATGATAGCTCACATGGTTTATGTCGGTTATAAGAATGTCACACAAAATTAAAGATCTTAGAAACTAAGTGTGATGACTTGCTAAGCTTATCAGATTATGATTTATTATTCATATTTTGTGATGTTTTAGCTTTTAGTTTTATTCATGATCACAGTGAGTCCCTTTTACACTTAGCATGCATGATTTGAAAGTATGTTCAGTTTAAGTTTTACTTATTGCATTCACCCCGACATACTCAGTACATTCCAGAAGTACTAACCTATATATATGTCTATGTGCTATATTATTTCATAATGTAGTTTCTGGTGTTCGTCTCCAACAGCATGAATAGTCGCGGGCACCATTTCCTACATTCAGATAGTTAGTGAGTCCACATAGTTCTAGGGCCAAGCTCATGATGATTTTAGATGTTAAATGCATTTGTTCCAGTTATTTAGCTTTCATTTTGGTTCAACTGGGGTCTGTCACTAGTCGAATTATATTTCTTTCTACTTTTCCCTAGATTTGAAGGTTATTAAGTTACAGAGTTTTAGTTAACATTATTCATATGATTGAATTTTATTCTAAGTTTTATTTAGTATTCACTCATGATTTAAGTTTACCTTTATGAGAGTTCAGAGTTGAGTAGATATCACGGGTTAGATTGAGCTATTAGTAGTGTTAAGCACCGTATGACGTCCATGGGATACCTTCAGGGTGTTACATAAGTCCATACTATGTGTTAATATTTCCCCAATTCATCATCCATATATCATTCCACAAGTTCTGTCCAGTTGACTACAAATTCTATCATCACCTTTCTGTTTGTTAGACCATGTGCAATATTCTTCTCTCCAAGATAATTCATTCAGTAGCAGGTTTTTAATGCAATAAAAGAAATCCCAGACTCCAGTCGATGATACTGAGTTCCTATATAATCTATCTTGAGGAAACAATCTTGCATAAAAATCAGCAGTGACTAACCAAGATTTATTTATGTTGGTGGATATGAATAATAGATTCTCTCATAATGACTTTCGTTGCGTGATAGTATTGTACCCATATATTACTGTGAAGTTGTTTGAAAACCATCATTTCTCACTAAAACTAGAAATGAATAAGCTTATCTTCTACTCTAATTATATCTACTATATAGGCAGTATCATCCCAGGCTATCAAAAAATTTCCACTCACAACATTTTGGTAATTTAATTGGAGGTTCCATCCACGGAGAATATTCTTATAAACTCCATTAACACTAGTTGCCTGAAATTTCAAGAAGTTCAGCTAGTTTAACATGTTTACTCTTAAAATGTTGTTATAGTTCCTTTTGCTTGTACTTTTTATTGATTCCCCTCATGTTCCACACCAACTAAGTTATTGACTAGTTATAGGGTATCTCAATGCAACATGTAGTAGTAGTTATTTGTCGATCTCTAATGCTAAAATCATCAAGTTTCCAGTATCAATTTTTGGTATGGATGTGTTCAATACAAGTCTTTGGTATAAGTAACCTCTAGGATCTTGCCACTCCACATATCTTCTTTGTTACCTTGTAAAAGCAGTTTC
Organism: Capsicum annuum; assembly: GCF_002878395.1. Classification (NCBI taxonomy): domain Eukaryota; kingdom Viridiplantae; phylum Streptophyta; class Magnoliopsida; order Solanales; family Solanaceae; genus Capsicum; species Capsicum annuum. Next base: position 48,779,013 of record NC_061114.1, read on the forward strand.
CTCTGTTATAGGAATTAGTTCATCCCAATGTTGATTAACGATAGTGCATCATATTTGGTTTTACCAATTTTAGCCAATATGGTAGTAACTATATCATTAGTCACTAGGGTTTAAACAAGTTATTAGTGACTATGTCAGTCAAAGTAGCCCATTCATCCACCGATGCCTCAGGAATGTCCTTGTATTACCATTTCTAGTTTATTCTTGGGGGTCTAGCTTATTGCACAGGTTGTTGGTGTCTTCTTTAACATCTTGACACGACCCAAACCAGGGACTAGTCGCGTCAAGCATCTCAAGTCCAGTAAGAATGGGAGACAACCCCTCTAAACCCAATCCAACCAACCAATTTACAACCCGTGTCGGAAGAATTCCGAACATATAACAAGATAGATAAATTTAGGATAGATCTAAAATCGAGAGAAACCCAACCAAATCATATCATCCAAACCAACCAAAAAAACCATAATATACCCAAGTCCACAGTTGTCCATACAAATCCTCTAAAACAATGTCAATGAATACCTAGTTGGGACATGCCCCTAACCATAGCCAAAAAACGATGTCAGAGGAATAATAAAGACATAAGATAAAACATATAATAAAATCGGCCTTCCAAAGAATGGAAGATCACCACTTCAGTCTACCTCAAGCTATCCCCGAACCACCAAGTCACTAAGTAAGAGGAGTAGTACGGCCGGTTCCAGCATCGTGTGAGGATACAGCGCCCGAAGATGGTTAGCAAGTGAATGCTAGAATTTAATCAAAAATAAGGATAAAATAATGTCATTATTTAAAACCAAAGTAAATAATCATATGCAGTCACGTACATAAATATATCTACCATGCCAGGAAAGAGGACCAGGTTTAGCATGCATTTAAAAATTTATCCTGGTTTGTGTAGCTTTACCATCATAATCTACCCACGGGCTATATGGGTTCAGTGTTACCCCCTGAACAGGCCCTAGTGCATGTAGCCGCACGAACTGGAGATGCCATAGGTGGCCGAGAATTCCCTTGTACCCTTCACCCTCTATGATACATATGTACGCATATATACTTAGGGAATTCCCTTATACCCTACAAGTACGTGATCATCAAGACCAATCCACATGTCAGCAAACATGAGTTTCCAGTGTCAACCTTTCGGACTCACACCCTCATGGCTAGCTATCACAATCCCCATTATTGTCTAGTTAAAATGTTTAGCAAATAACCTAACTACCAATTCTAGAAGTCAATTATTAAGGCATTATAAAGTGGTATCGGCATACCAACTATAGCTTGTAAGTAATGTCGCTAGCCACATTTGAGGGATTCCATATACCCTGCAAAACTCCATTACTAAAATCACTTGGGGGATTCCTGTATACCCCACAAGGTTTTCATAGATTTTACACTTTGGGGGATTCCATTGTATACCATAGGGTTTTCAAAACCATCTTTAACCAAAGCCATGGCCACTAAGGCCTTTCCAAACCATTTAAAACAAACCAAACTAATTTAGGTTCCCTTACCATATTATGCAATGCATAGTGTCAAGATTAGTCACACTACGGACAAAATCATTCTCATTAGCATTTTAACAAACATATTGAGGGAATACAGTTTGCAAAGGCAAAACCAAGCATTAATTTATAATTCCCGTGCCGCCATATGTTCAAATCATAATTATAACATAAAACATAAGAAAAATATGGGAAAACATTATCCAACCAAGAGCATATAAAGCCCCCAACATATATTTCAAAACCTAAACGTTACCACAATAATACCATGAAAACCATCTATTAAAATATGTTTTTAGTTGAACTAACAATAAGGGAAAAGTAGTATGCCTGAGTTATGAAATTTCACAGAGAGATTTTGATCCTTAACCCTCAAGATGACCACCTCAATGAAACCCTAGCCCAATCTCCTTGAGAGGTTTTTAGAGAATTTTGAGAGTGTTTTTATCTTCTAAAGTAAAGAATGAAAGGCCAAAAAGTGTTATAATATGTGGAGTCTTAAGGTATTGGGGTGAGGATTGTTCAAAATATCCTCAGCTTAAAAGCTATAAAAAAAATCTAATGCTAGAGGGTACGGTTGGACCCGTCAACTCGTATCCACATCATACAAGTGGTACCCTCAACTCATAACTTGATCAGAAAGTTGGACACCACATTTTGTCCACCATACGGCTCCTTAGCCTAACTCGTACTATCACCATATAACTAGTATCCTTCAAGTCGTAACCTAAGCAGAACATCAAAGGCTAGATACGAGTCATATGAAGTCTTTTTGTACCTTTAATAGAACTTGGATAGTATCACACTGGACAACATACGACTAGGGTCGTAGACCCATGTCCATACCCTACGACTATCATGGTGTGAGTCGTATGATGATCAAAAAGCTCAAAACTTGAGAAATTTGCAAGGGCCAAAGTTTGGGGTATTTCAGTCTCCCCCATTAGGATCATTAGTCCTCGAATGATGAGTAAAGGCAAATAAAAGCATGATTTGGAATCGATATACCTCCACCCTTACCTTTAACTAAGTTAGAAAACAGAATACCAACGAATTCACAATCTCTCATTAACAATGTAGAATACCAAGATGTGAAGAATACATACACATGTTAAGCACGATTATCCAAAAATAGAGAGTAAGATGAGCAGCCAAACTCCATGTCCCCTTCATCTCCCCCACAGAGCTCCCTCTTTCACAACCAATGCATCTAACATCCCTTAAATATGGCCACCCTCTCCACTAAGCTTTCAATATAAAGATAACACTCCCTCATTTTAACCTCCCAAATCCCTCCCCGCAAAGACATAACTATGAGGGCCTGAGTATAGTTGTATATCCATCCCATATTAAGGACTAACTTTGAGTTAAAGGTGCTAGTGGAAGCTATGGGACCCTATACTTCTATGGTCACTACCACCCTAACATAAGAAGGGTCACTAAGGAACTAGAGTACAAAAATTTAGAATGAGGGGAAGGGTTACTTCCCAATCAAATTCCTATTTATCATACCATTCAAGGAGAGACCTGTGAAATGAGACACGGCACAATAGGCATGAAGTACTCCATAGAAACTACCTAGGTAGGTTATAGATGTAGGATCATTCTGACGTAAACACACCATAACAAAGGTCCTTAGGACTGTGCACTGGGAGAAACATGACTACATATATCATGGGTAATATAACGTAAAGTCATGATTAATGTTCAGGGGATAAGGTGAGGGTTTCTTATTGAAACTACTGTTTATGTGAGACATGACTGTATAGGTCATAAGTGTAATGACCTAGAGCTTGAGCACTTAAAAGCTCGAATTTCTGAGAACCATTACTACCTTTGGTTCAGAGGATGAAGTACGGACATATGTGGCACCTAAAAGGCGGACCTTAGGCATAAGCACTATTAGAATGCATGTAACACTAGTGGAGTACCCTCTTAACCAAGACAGGAGGGAGTCTCTAGAATAGGAGTAAATTCACCCTGACTTTTTGTTGAAGTCCACTGCTAGGAGAAAATTTTGGATTATCCCTCAATCTCCATCTTACTATACTTATAAGCACAACACTCTGCTCAGAGGGGTACCACCATGGACATGCACTAGGGACACTTGTCTCTCTTATACTTAAAACCTCACCTATCGATATGCTACCTAGAGTTCAATATAATATTACAAACTCTATGACCTAACCCATTCATGACTTAGCCCCTAATCCATTAGTTAAACCTGGACCTTCATCCTATATATCAAAAACTTCCCCACTCCTGTATCCCCTGAGTCATCAACCTCACCTCTTTAGCACACCCCACCTAGCCTACCAATCTACCCATACAAGGCTCGCATTATTATCCTCGAGCCAGCATACTTCTTTTGCCAAAATTAATATCTAAGGTTCAAACTTAGTGTCTACCAACCATCATGCACTACTAATAGAGTACCCCTCATAAAATATACATATATATAATCCACCCCACAAGGAGGTAACCCCCAAATTCCTTATCCACCCACCAGTAACCTATACATACTCGGAGGAAACCATTTTCCTTATTCATAAAATAACGGAAGCACCCCATGGAGAAATGCTAAGGCGGATGAAACCTTAGGAAAAGGACACTTTGACTGTTCCTTAAGCTCCTTCAACTCAACTAGAGTCCTTCTATAAAGAAGGAATAAAAATAGGATGAGCGTCTGGAACAAGATCAATCCCAAACTCAATCTCCCTATCGAGACATCAGGAAGGTCATCAGGGAAAACCTCAGAAAATTCATTCACCGCCGGGATAGAATGCAACGAAGGACCTTTTGGTTTGGAATCTTTAACTCAGATCAAATGGAAAAGACATCCCTTGGAAATTAATTTTCGGGCTCTAATATACAACATGAACCTCTCTTAAGAGCTAGATAACCACCCTCTCACTCAATAATTAGCTCATTAGGGAATTTAAGAATAACCATATGGGTTCGACAGTCAAAAGACACATAGCATAAGTGCAACCGATCCATTCCCAATATGACGTCAAAATAAGCCATGTCTAATTCAAACAAATCCACTATGGTCTCCCGACCACCCACAGATACCACACAACCCCTATAGACTTTTCTAGCCACCACAGAGTCACCTATTAGGGTAGAAATAAAAAAGGGTCTGAAATACTCTTGGGATCAAATCTAAAATGCACAGTTACAAATAGGGTCATATAGGAACGAGTGGACACCGGATTAAGAAAACAACACACATTATGGGAAAAGAGTTTTCAACATACCAGTAATGACATCAGGAGATGCCTCAGACTCCTGAAGAATAGTGAGATCATAAAGACAATCCTGACCAATGCGAAAGCCAGAAGTAGCACCCCTTATTACAAGAGATAAAGAAGTGACAATCGGTATCCTATTTACCCCTATAGTAATCTTTGTAGGACACTCCCGCTATATATGACCCAACTAACCAAAACAAAAATACTAATTCCTCCATTTATAGCAATAATGGTGATACAACAAATCAAAAAAATGGTAGAGAGGATAGGGTGGGGCTGTTTGAGCTCCACTAACCTGAAAATGGTATTCACCAGAATATTGAGAATAAGGGACACTGACAACCACATAGGAACTCCTCGAATTCCCTTACTCAGTCCATTGTCCACCATCTCTACCACTATTTTTCTGACCCCTTCCCCGCTCTAAATATTGGGACTTCTTGCTTTGCCTACTTCTCGCCTCTGCCTTGTTCCTTCTCACACTAATAGGACTAGAGTGGTATGACAGAGATGATATTATTTGGGTTAATAGATGAATAGAACAGCAAAAATAGGCATTGGTAACCTCTCCTTGAGGTGACTGAGCATGAGTGTCACCTTTTGAAGTAGGGTTAGCGAAGATAGGTGGAACTCCACAAGGGGAATCAGAAACTGCAACCCTTGATTGGGTTTATACCCCATGAGTTGGACGAGATTCTTTTATTTCATCCACAAGTGGGACAGGTGAGTTTCCATAATCTTTAAATCGTTGAGAGGGCATGATCTGAGAAGAGAACAAAAAAAGATTTAGGGAAGAGTTCAATACCCTAGACTCTATAGCTCGAAAATAGAACAACAAGAAAGAGAAATATTCCTAAATGTCTCATAACCTCTCCTTATAAGTGTAGTGGCTACACACCTATAAAAAATACTCTACTTGACAGGACTTTTTGGACACACCATGACGCCGAAACCTAGGTCTGATATGACCCAAACTAGAGCCTAGACATGTCGGGCATCTCAAGTCTAACAAGGAATGTAGACTACCCTACAAATCTAATCTAACATACTAATATACAACCTGTGTCGGATGAATTCCGAACACATAACAAGATAAAGTATTTAGAATTCAATGACTTTAGGATAGATATAATCAAGACCAACCCAACCAAGTCATATCATCCAAACCAAACCAAAAACACCATAACACACCCAAGTCCATATTTGTCCATACAAAGCCACTAAAATAATGTCAAAGAATACCTAGTCGGGACATGCCCCCGATCATAGCCAAAAATCAATGTTAAAGGAATAATAAAGACATAAGATAAACCATAACATGAAATGGGCCTTCTGGAGAATAAAATATTACCACTTCAGTCTGACTCAAGTTGTCCCCAAATCACCAAGTCACTGAGCAAGGGGAGAAGTATGGACGGTTTTTGCATCACGTGTGTATTTAGAATTGAAAGACGATTAGCGGGTGATTGTTAGCATGTACTCAAGAATAAGGATTACATAATGTCATTAGTTAAAACCAAAGTAAATAACCATATACAGTCACATACATACATATATATACCATGCCGGGAAAGGGGACCAAGTTTGGCATGCATTTAAAACTTTAGCCTGGGTTGTATAGCTTTACCATCATAATCCATCCAAGTGCTACATGGGTCCAGTGTTACCCCTTAAATGGGCCCCAGTTCATATAGCCACACGAACTGGATATACCAGAGGTGGCCAGAGATTTTCTTTTACCCTTCGCTCTCTATGATACATATATATGTGTATATACTTGGGGGATTTACTTGTGGGCTATGTGTATATACTTGGGGGATTCCCTTGTAGCCCACAAGTACATGGCCATCAAGACCAATCCTCATGTCGACAAACATGAGTTTCCAGCATCAACCTTTTAGACTCACACCTTCACGGCTAGCTATCACAACCCGGATTATTTCCTAATTAAAATGTTTAGCACATAACCAAACCACCAATTCCAGAAGTCAATTATTAAGGCATTATGAAGTGGTATCATCATATCGACTTTAGCTTGCAAGCAATGGCACTAGCCACACCTGGGGGATTCCCATGTACCCCGCAGAACTCCATTATTAAAATCACTTGGGGTATTCCCGTGTACCCCATAAGGTTAGATTATACACTTAGTTGGATTTCATTATACCCAATGGGGTTTTCAAAACCATATTTAACCAAAGCCATAGTCACCAAGGCCTTTCCAAACCATTTAAAAACAACCAAACCAATTTAGGTTCCATTACCATATTATGCAATGCATAGTGCCAAGATTAGTCACACTACGTGACAAAATCATTCTCATTGGCATTTCAAAAGATATATTAAGGGCATATAGTTTTCAAAAGAAAAACCAAGCATCAATTTACCATTCCCATGCAGCCATATGTTCAAATCATACTTATAACATGAAAAATATAAGAAAAATATGGGAAAACATTATCCAACCAAGAACAACCAAAGCCCCTAATATATGTTTCAAAACCCAAATATTACTATAATAATACCATGAAAACCATCCATTAAAATATGTTTTAGTTGAACTAGCAATGAGGGAGGTGTAACATGCCTAAGTTATGGAGATTCACGAAGAGATTTTGATCCTTAAGCCTCTAGATGACCACCTTGATAAAACCCTAGCCCAATCTCCTTGAGAGGTTTTTAGAGAGTTTTGAGAATGTTTTTATCTTCTAAAGTAAATAATGAAAGGACAAAAAGTATTATAAGACATGGGGTCTTAAGGGCTTGGGGTGGGAATCATCGAAAATACCCTCAACTTAAAAGTTGTAAAAAAAATAACATAGGAGGGTACGGTTGGACCCCTCAACTTGTATCCACACCATACGAGTGGTACCCTCAACTCGTAGCTTGATGAGTAAATTAGACACCATATTTTTTCCAGCATATGACTCCTTAGCCTAACTCGTATCATCACCATATGACTAGTACCCTTCAAGTCTTACCCTAAGTAGAACATCAAAGTCTACACACTGGACAACATACGATTAGGCACTATACCTCTCATATCATGAATATACAATTCGTATGGAGTCTTCTTGTACCTTGAACAGAACTTAGCCAATATCATACTATCCAACTTACGACTAGGGTCCTAGACCTATATCCACACCATATGGCTAGCATAGTGTGAGTCATATGATAATTAGAAGGCTCAAAACTTAAGAACTTTGCAAGGGTCAAAGTTTGGGGTGTTTCACGTCTGCTCCTTTGAGGCTTGTCAAATCTCTCATCATCACTCTTCAGGATTTTCTTGCAAAAGTGGCCAATCTTAGACATTTATCACAATATTTTAGGTGGCATTCATAGGCAATGATTTGGTAGACTACCATTGGTATCACAGACCAATACCTGCTCAGGCAAAGGTCTTGTTATGTTAACCTTAATAAGGATTCATGCATAGGAGATTTATTTTTTCTTTGAAGTACATTCATCGACAAAGAGTGGTTTACCAATTGCAATGGTAATCCTACTCAACAATTGACAACTCCAGCAACTCATTAGAAAGCTGGGTAGTGTTATCCATAAAGGAATTCTTGTTGGGATTCCTTTGTGAGTTAAAAAATCATTATCCTAGCCTTTAGTATGATATGTCTATTGTTAATTGAGTAAGGATCTAAATACAAGATCTCTTAAAGGTCCTCCATCAATTGAAACTTAACCTCATGATACCCATTCTCATAGAGAAAAACATTATGTAAGGCCACCTTATTCTTTGTTTGGTTGATGAATCTCATCATGAAATTGTATCCTGGCAGTTCCCCAATAATGATATAGACTATTAGAGCACTTCTCCCATTTTTGTATTTCTTTTTCAATCTTATCTTACTCAAGTTGAACTACTATTTTCCTATTGACCAAATTGGGAGGGTTGTAAGAGAGGTGTGTTCTATTATTAACACTCTGATTACCTGCAAATAACGAAGCCCATAAAGTTGGGGTTTGCTGCTAAAAAGGATGTTTTGAAAACTATTTTGCCAAATAGAAACAAATTTTTAAAAATTTGCCATATACCCACTTTAATCCACCTCATCACTAACTTTTTCAACTCAACAAATTCACCCACAAGTTTTATAATAATTCACTTTAACCCAATTTTTCAAACTTAATAAATTCATCCATAAGTTTTTAATAATATACTTCAACCCACTCCATCATCCACCACTATATATAAAATATATTGGGTTTCCAAAAATAATTTTTTAAAAAATCTAATAGCTTAAAATTGAAGCTTTCATTTCCCTCAAAAAAGTTCTGATTTCGGCCACTTTCTCGGCATTATTTTCCGGCGATCAACTCTAAATCAGTCCACAAATATCATAAGTTTGTCTATTGAATCCATTGTTACCCCGTTTGCTTGCTATCTTCTCAAACACACTTTCCACCGTTGTTATAAAACTTTAAATTACTCACATTACTCAAAACCACTTTAGAAAGTATATTACAGTAGCTCAGGCGACTCCAAGTTTATTTCTCTGTTCCATAAATCCAACGATCATTGATTAGAAGCAATATTTGCAATTTTAAGTTCTTAGATGAATATCTGTCCAGTCATTGCCAGTCATTATCATGTATACATCCCGACATAGACCCTCAGCATAATCTACCATCGACCAAAGTTTATTCTAAGATGTCTATTGCAGAATCTATTCTGATTTCTAGTGATTTCATGGGAGAATAGGAGGAGACTCCCAAATGTTGGAAATGAAAATCTTTTACTAATCTGACATTTCCTATTACGGTTCGACGCAACGGTTCATATTATGAGTTGGTTGCAAGCGTAATGGAAAGTAGGGATCTAAATTGTGTGCCTAGCGATATGGTGATTAGTTATCTAATGCATTTGATAGAAAAGGTGCATCCTACAATCATAAATAAGGATAAACGTGTATTATTGTATATGGTGGATGTTGATGTTGATGGCTTTAGGCCTATTTTAAAGATAAATACAATTATGGGGCCCTTTAAAGAACCTTTGATTTCATCACCACCCCCACTTAAGCGCCTGGCAGTCGACGACGATTTGAATGATTATGAGAACGGTGGTGATCATTCAATTAATATGGAAGATGATTCTATGCATATAAAATACGTTTCATCAGACTCTTAAGAAGAGAAAGAAGATTGTGGAATAAAATTACAACCAAGAACTTTCTTTGCCGATGGAACCAATTTCTATTGTGATCAAATATTCGCCGACAAGAAAAAGCTGAAAATGCTACTAGACGGAGCATCCGTGAGGTATTTTTTTAATTATTTTATGAAGAAGAACTGCACCAAATTATTGAAGGTGAAATATGTATCTTGTGGTTGCGGCTGATTGTTGCGGACAAGGAAGTACGAATCCTCAAACAAATTTTGCATATACAAGTATGTTGGGTTCCACACATGCGGTGTTGAACATGCCACAAACATGCATAACAAAATCTCATTCGAGATGATTGATTTACTACACGTAAATTATTTTCATGATGGTAAGGGTCCGACCATAAGAGAAATTCAAAGGATTGTGTTTAGGGAGATGTTTGTTTAATGAATACAATTGTAGACTGCCTTGATTAAATTCATGAATAGTAAAAATTATGTGATAATAAATCTAGATCACATATATATTCTATCGTAGATAAGCAAATCGATCTACGCTACACCAAATAATATTTTATGCACTATCATCGATCTTAGGCACTATCACTCCTCGACCAGACATATAGGTCAATCGTAAATCATATGGATCGATGAATCATCAGTAGCTTGTAGTTTGAAAGAAAATAATTGAATTAAAAAAGTTTAAACACATAATCACATGATTTGAGGATAGTGAAAGAAAATAATTAAATTAAAAAAAAAATTAAACACATAATCACTTGAACTGTTGGTTAAACGAACAATCTTGAACGGTTGGTGACACTTAATAGACTGTTATCAATGCCGACCTATGTCAATCCCATGTAAAAAATATACTTGAGCTTTGAGGGTCCATCGATTCATTTGGTCTATCATAGACCTACATTGTAGGTCGTGCATCAATTACTCTCTTGATCATTCGTAGATCACATAGATCTATGTACATGGTTATAGATCCTCACTTGGATGTTGTTTAAAAATGAATAATTAAATAAAAAATAAATAAATTGTGGGTTTCTACACATATGAAGGAGTTTAAACAAGTCACATGATCTTGTTAGAGCTAATACAAATTGAGGGTGGTGATTAAAGAATTATGTGGATGGATAGTGCTTGAAAAATCAACATCCTCAAAGTAATATTTGTCAAAGCACAAGTATATTTTGAGAATGTTGATTGTAATTGATGATTACCCATCCATATACTCTTTTGATTTAGGGGTGGTCATTGAAGGAGTGTGTGGATGGGTAGGCATCAAATATAACCAACATCTTCAAAATATACTTGTGCTTTGACAAACATTACTCTTAGGATATTGTTTGTTCAACCACTACCCATCCACACATACCTTAATTCACCACCCCTGATTTGTATAAGCTGTAATATGATTATGTGACTTGTTTAAACTCACTCATATGTGTAGTATTCCACACTATATTTATTTTTTATTTATTTATTTATTTTTAAACAATATGCTAGTAAGGGTCTATAATCTTGTACATATATCTACGAGATCTACCAATGATTCAGAGATCAATCAATGCACTACCTACAGTATAAGTCTATGATAGACCAATTGAATCGATAGACTCTCAAAGCACAAGTATATTTTTTACTTAATTATTTTCTTTTTAAACATGTTATTGAGGGTCCATCAATTACGAGTGTCTACAGTAGACTTTAATATCTCGTTGATGATTGACATAGGTCATGATCGATGACAGTCTATTAAGTGTCACCAACAATTCAAAAAATACAATTACTATTACAACGGTAACAAATGACTAATTTTGTATTCCTTCAATGTTAACACTTCTTTTTACTTCATATATAAAGTCTTTCATCCCTCATTATTTTATTTTATCCACTTCATTTTTATTTTAAAATTCTACAATGTCTCAAGCATCTCAAACATCGAATTCTAAAAAGATTCTAATTTATCATTGTGGAAATGCGGTTGTCTTCAGGACAGCATGCACGGACTCAAATTCAGTCGCAAATTTTATAATTGTGTAATTTGTTTCAGCCAAAGAAAGAGAGAATGACCTAAAAATAATGTTATGTGGTATAATGCTAGTATTTATTGTTTGGAAAGGTGTAACAAATGTAGTGAGGTTGAATAAATAAAAATACTTATATTTTCTATAATGTTAATACTGTTTTCATAGAATCATAGTTGATCAAACTACACATCAACTTAAAATCGAGTAGCATGGTAATGATAGACTATGATAACACTATAAAAAAGATTAAATATACATTATATGAAGTCAATCATACACTGTATCAGTTATGACAACACAATTCACATTAAAATTCCATGCAACAATACAGTTTGATAAAAACAGATTCAGTGAAGAATCATAACAATTTTCATAAAATAAAAAAATGTTTGTCATATCCTAACAACAAATCATTCAACTCTATTATTTCTAAAAACAATCTTAAACATTAACAATATTAGCATTCAAATGTCTTTTTCCTCATCATCACAAATGTTATCGTTGATGTTATTGTTGATGAAATCAATGATATCCAAGACTGCATCTTTTTTGTCTGCTTCTTCTTTCTGTCCATCTTTTTTGTCTTCTTCTTCTTCTTTGTATGTTGCTTCTTCCTTTCCATCTTCAGCTTCTTCTTCAATAACTATGTCATTGTCAATTCATAGACCACAAGTCTATTAACAGAAATAATTCATTGCTCAAACGAAAAAAGCCAAAATAACTAAGAATTACCCTATCATTAAAAAGTTCATAGCGTGATGAACAAAAAAATTTCAATCAAACATGTAGTTTCAAAACTCAACTATTGCTACAAATCAAACTAATTAGCTATTAATGTTTTAATTTTGACTATTTCATCAATCATACTTTAAAAGAATTTCATACACCTAAATATTAATTTTATAGACCACAAGTATACGGACAGAAACAGTTCACTGGTTGAATCAAATAGCCAAAATAACTCATAAATTAACAATTATCCCACCATTCAACACAGCAGTGGTTAAAAAATATCAGAACTAAAGTAAAATTCCTTAACAAAAATTTTAAAATTCAACATTGTGAACGGCAAAAAAAATCTATCGAAACTGTCGAATCAAAACTCAACCATTACTTCAAAATCAAACTAATTACCTATAAAATTCTCATTTTTTAACTATTTAATCAACCACATTCGAAAAAAATTCCTATACTACATCACTTCAAAACGGTTAACAATAAAAATCGATACAATGAATATACAAATTATCAAAACTTGATTTTAACTTACTTTATAATGCAAAAACGAGCCTTTTGTCATTGGAGAAGAAGAAAAATAAGAAAAATGACGTTTGGGAGAAAATTCTTAAAAGTCTAGGAAGATTTGAAGTTGAAGAGAAGAGAGAAAGTTTTTTTTATATTGGAATAAGTGGGGGGTGTTAGGTGTATTATATTAAATTTATAAAGATGTAAAAATGATAAAATGGTACCTTATCCCACGTATGGGCCTCGCTTTTCAAATTTTTCCTACTTTTTATACCCAAACTCTAAAAATTAAATCAAAAAGAAATTTAGTAGGTATATGGCAAAATAGTTTTGCCAAAATATGCTTTTGCCAATTTTTTTCCATAAAGTTGTATTATTCTACGTACTCCTCTGTCTTCACCTCTAGATCTAGAGTTATAAAGTTTGAGCTTGCTAAATATGAGCCTTTCACTTCAATAAGGGTACTTAAGGTTGGAAGACTACTCAAATACAACCTCTTAAGAGCTTCCGGTGTTGTAGCTGGGTCATTGTTTACTTTTGTTTTAAATTATCCTGTGAAACAGTAGAAGATTCCAACGAGGTATTGGGGGTTGTACATATCAGCTCCCCATCGTCACTGGTGACGTTCTCCACCAGTAGGTGTAGTGTAGGCTTTATTGGTCCTATAGTCTCTTTCGGCTTGTGGATTACGTCCTCTTTCCTGGCCAGCTGCATGTCATCATCCTCTTCCTCTAGCCATGAGAATCCATGAGGCACACGTTTCTAACGTACACCGACAACATGGAGTCTAGAGAAAAAATTTTATAGTTTTTCAGGAGTATTAATATGATAAATTGAGAATAAGTAAAATAAAAGGAATAAAAATTAATTCTCACATTTAGTTAAAATATTTGATTCTAATAAAGAACTTAAATAGTAAAATATAAATGCAAAATATAATAGAACTACCACGGTGTACTCAACTAAATTTGTGTGAAGAAATAATAATCAAGATTGAAAAATATCACAACAATCTTAGTATTTTATTTTGAACGAAATGAGTGTAACAATCTATATGAATCCCCTTATTCTTATATTTTAATATAAATTCAATTGTTTTTAAGTTTGATTTTGCGTCTCAATGAACTTGATCTTAATTTGTATTTGAATTCAAGGATATGAAGCTTGATCTTGAATCTAATGGTCTTGATCTTGACTTGTATTTAAATTTAATTGATGGTAAACTGGTTCGATGGACCCCTGTACTATGTCCATTTTGTAAGTTGGACACTTCTACTTACATGTTTGTCATAAAGACCCCTAACCCACTAGAAAGAAATATTTTAAACACTTTTTTGATGAGTGTAACACACTCTCGCCACGTCAACTGTCACGTCAGCTTTCACAGCTGCCACACCAGCTACCATATCAGCCGCCATGTCATTTTTAAGTATTACATTAAATTTTATGTTATTTTTAAAATGCTACACAAGAAATTAAATTTTAAAATAAATTTAATTAAATAAATTCTTTTTGTGAATTGTAGAAATTCTAATACACAAATACAATAAAATTTTAATTTAAATTTTTAACTATAAATTCTAATACACAAATACAATAAATTTAATTAACCATCAAATTTATTCTAAATAATTGAAATTTCTCTCCAATTAATTTAAAGTTTTAACTACAAATTCACATACACAAACATAATGAATTTTTAATTTTTATTTAAATATATTTAACAATTTGTAAAAGTTACAAAATTAATCCTAAACAAAATAAAAAATTTAAATTGAGAAAGTGAATAAAAATTAATTTAAAAAGTAAAACAAAAATAATTTTTTTTTTGACAATGAACAACAACAACAATATCAACCACAGCAAAGACCCTCTCCAGGGATATATAATTTTTTTTTTACAATGAACAACAACAACAATATCAACCAGCAAAGACCCTCTTCAGGGAACAACAACAATTTTTTTTTACAATGAACAACACAATATCAACCACAACAAAGACAGGGGATATATGATGATGAACACACTCTCGTCACGTCAGCTGCCTTGTCAGCTTCCATACTTTTTAAACATTTTTTTGTTGAGTGTAACACACTCTCGCCACGTCAGCTGCCATGTCAGCTTCCACATCATTTTCAGGTATTATATTAAATTCCATATCATTTTTAAAATGATACATAAGAAATTAAATATTAAAATAAATTTAATTAAATAAAAAAAATTATAAATTGTAAAAAAATATAAATAATCATGTTTTTATTTTTGCTCACAAATTAAATATCAAATTCACTCCAAATAATTAAAATTCTTCTCCAACCAATTTAACTTTTTAACTATAAATTTATATATACAAACATATTAAATTTTTTATTTTTAAATTTGAATATCTTTAACAAATTCACAAAAACGTTAAGTTTTTTCAAGCTTAATTCATGAAATTCACTAATTTTTTAATATCCACTTCCACTCACTCTCAATTCAAATTTAAATTTTAATCACAAAAAAAATATGAAAAGATTTCAAATTTAAATTTTAATTTAAAAAATGAAAAGACTTGAATTGAGATGAAAATTGTTTTCAAAAAAAACTGACGGTGGTGCTGGGGAGAGTGCTGGAGGTGGGGGACTAGGTAGGGGATGGACAAGGCTGGGGGACTGGGGTGGGGTGGGGAGAGGCTGGACAGGGCTGGGGTGGGGTGGGGGGCTTGGATGGGATGGACGGTAAATATCTCTTCCTCGTTATGAAAAAAAGGTGGAATGAAATCTCAGTTATACACTCCCTTAGTGCTATGAACTCTTATTGATACTGAACTTTTGTTCGCAACGGGACCGTACCTTTGACGGGCCAACCCTTTTTTACGTGGTCGCTTTATGCTAAAAGTAAAATGAGGTAGTACGCAATCATAGGGTCATTTTTTGGCATAATACATAAATGTGTTCTTTAACTTGGCCTCAACTGACAGCTATGTCTCACTTGTATAAAATTAAATAAATAGTCACGCGCGTCCTACATGGCATAATACAAATCGATTGTCACTTGTGCACACGTACTGCGCTAGAACTCTTGGCTCTTTTGATGAAAAGAGATTTTCTCTTAAAAGATAAGTGTTTGCACTTTCTACCCTCACAAATCTTAAAGCCAATCTTCATGGCCAAATAATTTACCTAGTGAATTTCACTATTGGACTTAAACAATGGCATTCACTTTCTTCATAATATTCACTTTTCTTGTTTTACCAATTGCATGTAAGCCTATGTTGTCAACTTATGTTGTCCATGTTGATACCAAAACAAGACATCTCATTACTCAACCCATGATGAATGGTACATTTTAATAGTTGAGTCAATTCTTGACAACGAAATTGACTCAAGTTCTGCTTTAACAAAGATTTTTTTCTCATATGTTGTTGTGTTACATGGCTTTGCAGCAAGATAGACTGATCAAGAATCGAAAAAACTGAATGGGTTTCTAGAGATCATTGGCATTTTTAAAGGCCATTTTAGGATTAAGCTTGATACTATGTGTTCGCTTGATTTTCTTGGCCTAAACACAGATTATGGGATGTGGCCAAAGTCTTAAGTTTGACAGATAGACAGAAAAATAGACATAGATAGATAGGTAGGTAGGTAGGGTAGTTATGTAGGTAGATAGATAGATAGATAGATAGATAGATAGATAGATAGATAGATAGATAGATAGATAGATAGATAGATAGATAGATAGATAGATAGATAGATAGATAGATAGATAGATAGATAGATAGATAGATAGATAGATAGATAGATAGATAGATAGATAGATAGATAGATAGATAGA
>NC_061114.1:49132526-49191302 GCF_002878395.1 Capsicum annuum
TATTTTAAGTTTAAACTATTGTAATTTTATAATAATTTTTATGTAATTTTTAAATAATATATGTTACTCTCTTTCTCCAAACTTTTGTGGCATTAATAATTTAAGTTTTTAAATATTGTGATTTATAATACTTTTTTTCTACTCTAATTTAAGTGTTACAATACTTAAATAGTCATAATAATTAATTAGGACTGATAAAGTAAAATCACGATTGAAGCAACGAAACAAACACATTTTAAATGACTTACAATAACTAATTCATAAAAGTGATATAGTAATACTACTATAACAAAATACGTGTGAAATAATTTAAGTGGACTTCATATAAGACGTCAAGTTAATTTTTAAAACATCAAGAGTTAATTTATTTAAAATATCAAGAGTTAATTTATCATTTTATGTCTTTTTTATCCTTTTTATTAATTATTATGAATTTTTAAAACTTAGATGACTTATAATAATCAATTTGGGGAGATACAGTAAAATTATGGTTGAAGCAGACATGTCGTAAATGTCTATTTTACTCTTTATTATTAAATATTATTAAATTTCTAATACGTAGATGACTTGTAATAATTAATTAGGGGTTTTCTAGTAAAGTCATAGTTGAAGCAACTGAAGCAGACATGTCATAAATTTATATTTTATTTTTTTATTAAATACTATTACTTTTTTAATACATAAATGTCATATAATAATTAATTAAGAGTGATATAGTAAAATCACGAGCAAACAGACGCTACGAAGAGGTGCCCGCTTTATCACGCCGCTATATTGTACTAATATTGTAACTTAATGGATAAGTTAATAAATGTTCAACAATCACTCAATTAGCATAAAATAATACTCTATCCGTTCTATTTTAACAGTCATTTTAGCTCTCTCTATGCTCATTAAGAAAAATAATATTACAAGTTCTAATTTGAAAAGTTGTAAAATTAAAAAAGAATTACTTCTTTAATGACAATGATATAATTGGTAACAAGTGTTTAAATTTTGAATTTCAATCGTGACAATATTTTTAAGATAAATTTTTAACTAAAGCGATAGTTAAAATATGACAAATAAATATTTTTTCGTTCCATATTAATTGTTCAGTAGTTAAAATATATAAATAGAAGTAAATATTTTTTCATTCTATATTAGTCGTCTACTTTGCTCTTTATAATTATTTTGAGAAATTATAAATAACAAAAATAATTTTATAAATTTATGCCTTTAAAATTAACTAAATTTATTAATATGTATAAGTAAAAAAAATAATACTAATATAATATATAATTTTAAAAGGGACTAAAAAGATACTAAAAGTGTTACAATTTAAACCAATTACAAAAGTCTAGGTTGGATTCGTTTAAGAAAATGGATGACGGGAAGAAAGAGAGAACCGCAAGGAAAAAACAGTGAGTGCACATCTGCACTGCACGTGTAGCAATATCTACGGTACACTGTAGATGTGAGGATGACGAAAAATTTTCACTCCCTCTTATTATATATAATTAGTTTTATCCGAGCTCAAACTCAAATAAATTAATATTTTATGTAATAAATATATTTATTTAAAAAATTTAATAACTTTTCCTTCCTTTTCTAATATTCTCAATTTGAATTCTTCTTTATAACCAGAAAGATGATGAAAAAAGATGATCAAAAGGATCAATTATTTTCCTCAACTCTTTTTATTTTTTGGTGAAAAATATATAATTTTATTTATAATTCCATGAGGCAAGAATTTATGTTAGTTAAATATTTTGTTAAGCTTAATTTTATATTAAATTTATAAAAAATAATTAAAATGAACATCGAGAATCAATTAGTTCTTTATATACAATTTATGCTAAATAATATTAATTCTCAATTAATCAAATAAAAAAAATTTAAAAATAATTTATTCTTTATTCATATCACTGCCTTAATTTTTAAATTTATCAATAATTTCAATTTTTAATAGATTAAATATGTCAGATATTTTCAATAGCAATGAATAAAATTATCTACAAAAAGTTTCTATTCATATTATAAAAAGATAATTAAGATATATGAGAACCATAATCAATTCGGCAAAATAAATTATAACCCCATACAATCACTAATTTTAATTCTTTTTTTATCTCTTCTTCATTTTCAAGGTATTTGTACAAACTTATTTCATAAAAAAAAAAAAAAATTATTAAGTATAAATACTAAGAAAAAATATAAAAGGTGATGAATTGTTCATGCAATAGAAGAAAATTCTCCACAATCATAATATATTTTTCAGTTTTAAACTATGTTAAATAAAAGCTCATATAAAATATTAATTTTGTTACGATTATTTTAATATTTTTAACGTTAATTAAATAATCACTTTTGATTGAAAAATAACAAAAATTAATCAAAATTAAAGCTTTTGAATCTTATTGTCGGACAATTATTATCAAAATCTTGTATAAATAATGTCATTGTAAGGTAATTCATAAAGCATGAAGTAAAAGTAAAAAATGAATTATTACGTTTATATTTTTTAATTGACCTGATTAAATAATATATAAGTATAAGAAGCAAAATAATATAACGAAAACTTCTGAGAGTAATTTACCGAATAATTAAACAACATGAAAATTTGAATTGTTCAATTGATTGAGAATCTGAATTTTTACTTTATTGGTAAACTAGTATACATACCCGCACGATGTGCGAATAATATTAAAATATCATTTTTAATATTTTCGCATAGGAATATCTCGTTTAAACATGTTGCATCATATTATATTAAAAAGAAATTCAAACATGACATTATTTCTTAATGAGCCCCCTTTTGTCATGTATTGTCAATGTGCAAATAATAGAAAGATGATCACATTATTATTTACTTGTCAATTTTAAAATCAATTATCTATAATATTTTATTCTCAATCTTATTTTGGTTCATTCTTAATATATAGTAGCATTTTGTATGGTATACAATATTAATTTTTAATACTTTCATTTTCTGCAAACACTATAAATAATTTATACCTTTTGGACGAATCACTCAATGAGAAAATTTATCTCAATTATTGTAGATGTACTTTAAAAGCAATTTTTTTAAAATCAATATTTTTCTCGAAATGTATTTAAACATAAATTGTATAATTTTGTTTGAATAAACATGCACATATATAGTACCTTCATCCGACATGCTCAAAAATTTAATTTTTAAAAATTTAATTTTTATTTTTATATAAAATTAAATTTTCACCTATAATATTGAACTATCTTTATTTTAATTTGTATGACATACTTTCCTTTTTAGTAATCCACGAAAATAATGACATATTTATATATTAAGTGTAACAATTTCATCCACCACAAAAATAACTTAAAGCGACACATACATGTATAATTATTTATATCATAAATTTTATAAGTCTTTTTATATATTTAAAATGTATATTCATTTAAAATATTTTATATAAATTGAGAAGAAGGGAGTAAAAATTATAGAAAATAATTAATTAAAATTTAATTTTTTATATATGAAAATAAATTTGAAGATAAAAAAACTTAAACTCTTGGACCAAATCTAAAATAGGCCCAAAATAAAAGAATGTTTTGATTTTTCTGTACTTTTTTAATTTTATTTCTATATAAAATATAAAAATTAAATAGGAAAGTATAGTAATCAGTAAATGGCCCAAAGTGTAAACTTTTCTTCTTTCCAGAACATTCACTTGCTCATTTCAGTGACTACACTTATGATCTTTGGTTTCTTCGCTTCATTTGTTTCTATCATAGTGGCTTCTGCAATTAGCGTAGATTTCTCATTTCTCCATCTGATTTGTTTCTCAATATTCATAGCTAATTTGGAGATCTTGTTGTCCACCGATTAGCTTCTAGTATTTGAGTATTCCTCCTTTTTACTTATTTTTGTTACTTGTAGTTGTAATTCTGTTTCTTATTAAATACCTTAGTTTAATTATTTGTTGATCCTTTCCAGGTTCTGCCGTTGAAACTTAAAATTTCAATCTTTTATTATTTTGCAATTTCAAGATTGTAACTTTATTACTTCTTGAAGTGTTTGAGTTTGTGAAAATTCTTACTTTTTATTTGTTTTGTTACTCGTTAGTTGTATTTCTGTTTTCTTGATAATTTGATGTTGTTTAAGTGTATTTTCCTTGCTGGTAAAAAGTTTTTAACTCTACTTTTCTTTCTTAAAAATTTCACTATTTCTTGTTTTGCAATTTCAAGGTTGTGAGTTTTTATAATCTTGAGTTGTTTGGGTTTGTGGGAATTCCTCCTTTTCATGTGTTTTTGTTACTTGTTACTTGTTATTTTAGTTTCCTCATAATCTACTCTTGTTTCTTTTCCCTTTGTAATGGTCTAGTTCTTTGTATTTACCCTTTCAGTTCTTGGTATAATAATAAAGTTCTTAACTTTACTTCTGTTCTTTTGATTA
Source organism: Capsicum annuum (assembly GCF_002878395.1). Classification (NCBI taxonomy): domain Eukaryota; kingdom Viridiplantae; phylum Streptophyta; class Magnoliopsida; order Solanales; family Solanaceae; genus Capsicum; species Capsicum annuum. The sequence continues at coordinate 49,136,944 of NC_061114.1, forward strand.
ATTGATTTTTGTGGATCCTTGTTGAAATTGGGTTCTTGATTTTGTGGGACTCTGTCATGAAAATCTATTCAATTCCTATAGAATTTGTCTGAAAATTCCATAATTTTCATTGATAATGAGCAAGAATTGAATTGCCACACTGAAAAAACATCAAAATTTTCTTTTACAGTTCAAGTCCTTTGCCTGGTGCATTTAAGAACTCTCCTGCTCATTCTTGTATGACTTCAACATCTTTGAGATTTCTCAAACGTGTACCGCCATCACAGGCTAAGCATATAAGGACATTGCTTGCTAGAAGGCATAACTCAATTAAGCCTAATGAAGCTATATGAAATTCTATCTCTTTTTTCATGGCATTATACCACAATTATGACTCTCTACAATTCATGACGTGTGAAAAAAATTCGACATTATTTTCAATTCTGATGTTACAACAACAACAAATCCAGTGTAATCCCATAAAATGGGGTTTAGGGAGGATAAGATGTATACAGTCCATATCGCTACCTCCGAAGAAGTAGAGAGGCTCTTTTCAATAGATCCTCAGCTCAAGATGAAGAATAGTAAACAAAGGGATGGATGGCATAATAGATAAAAATAGACATTAGAGAAGTACAAACTACGAAACATACGAGCGATACGAAATAAAAAAAGTACTAAGACATAAGACAAAGGACACTTACCTAGTAGTAAGCTACACTAACATAACACATCACCTATGAATACAAACGTAAGTTTACTAACTCGGCTATAAAGGAACTCACCTACCTGCATATTGCACCCCACACCTTAGCCATCTACCCTTATTCGCAACCTCCATATCTTCCTATATAGGGTGATGTCCTCAGTCAGCTGGAGCTGCTTCATGTCATGTCTAATCACCTCCCTCCAGTATTTCTTTAGCCTACCTCTACTCCTTTTAAAGTCATTCAACGCTAGCCTCTCACACCTCCGAACTGGGGCATCTGTGCCCTTCCTCATCACATACCCAAACCATCTCAGTCTTCCTTCCCGCATCTTGTCCTCTACTGAAGTCACTCTCGCCTTTTCCCAGATAATGTTATTCCTAACCCTGTCTCCTCTAGTAAGCCCATACATCCAACGCAATATTCTCATTTCCGTCACTTTTAATTTTTGGATGTGAGGGTGTTTGACTGGCCAACACTCCGCTCTATACAACATAGTCGGATGTACTGCCACTTTATAGAATTTGTCTTTAAGCTTAAGGGGCACGTTCTAATCACACAACACTCCCGAGGCGAGCCTCCACTTCATCCAACCTGCTCCAATACGTTTAGAGACATCCACATCAACCTCACCATTCCCCTGAATCGTAGACCCAAGATACTTAAAACTGTCCATCTTACACACCTCCTGGAAGTCCAACCTCACCACCCCTTCGTCCTTCTGTCTCAATTCACAAAACTTGCATTCCAAATACTCAGTTTTGGACCTACTAAACCTTAACCCCTTAGACTCTAGGATTTGCCTCCAAACCTCCAGTTTGTTATTTACACCCCCTCGTGACTCATCAATCAACACTATATCATTCGCAAATAACATACACCAAGGTACCTCATCATGAATGCTCCACGTCAACACGTCCATCACTAAAGTAAACAGGAACGGGTTGCCTATGCTGCTTAGTCCATGCACCAGATAAAGCTTGGATTGCATTTGCATATATTTTTCTCATTTTAGAAACCTTAAATCTTGAAAAGTCACCCTGAACATCCTGCAAAAATTCTTTCCACAATGTGCAACTACTTGAGTTTTGAATAAGTATCTTCTCCCATCGACTAATCAGGTCATCAATGATATCTTTGCTCCGATAAGCATTCATAAGAGAGAGAAGCAGGTCCTTGCTGTCAGGGTTCAGCTCTGTAGCCTTCTCCAGAATACTAATCTTTTTTTCAAGTGTTTGCAAACGGGCACCTTTCTGTGGCTGCATACTTATTGCCTTATCTTGGAACTATGCAAAAGCCAACCAAATTTATGCATCATGTGGTCGTTCCCTTGTCATCTTGTTGAACTCCTTCGTTTTGCGAAAGACCTCATCCTCCAAAGATTCCTCGACCACAACATTGCCTGAAATGGCATCTCCTCTGATTCCTTCATATGATTTAACTTTATCTGACAATAAGACAAAATTATCCAGAATGTTCATATTGGCTTGAGAGGAGTCAAAATTTTTAGACGTTTTAGGTTTTTATGGTGCTCAATCGCAGCATATGTTGCAGACCAATAGCGACCTCAAGACCTTAGCTTATTGTCCAACACATCAATATCAATATCCCCTTTAAAAGTTTTCTTATCATCCCACCTATAGTAATTGAGCTCAGAGGTTTTCCTCAAATTACGAAGCTTGTAGCGAGCAACATCTATTCTGTAGATACTACCAAAAGATAAATTGTCTCGATCGTCATGAGAATCAAAATAATACTCCTTATTACTAATAGCAGCTGAATGAGCCCAAGTTCGAACATCAGGTTTTCTGGAAGTAGGAGCAAGTGCATAGCCATAGCGTGGAAGTTCATCACTCAATTTCTTCCTCTTCCTCCGCTTCTTCCTCTTCTTCTTCTTCTTCTTATCCTCATCATCGTTAGAAGACAAGTGTCCCCGCTTCGATACGGATGAGTGCAGTAACTCATATCGTGTACCTTTACTTTTCTGATTTTTCTTCTCTATATGTTCTCCTTGTTCGTCTTCCTCTAGGTTTTCATGAAATTGGATATTACCATAGTTGTTTCAAACGATATTGTTCATAATGGAGATATTGATGATGAAGCTGGAATTTCGAAGCTATTCAGGAACAGCGTCGTATGAGGTGAATGAAGTGGGTGCTGAAGGTATTTGAGTTTGGGGGAAAACGGGGAACATCGATGAATTTTTTGGTGGTAAAGATTTGATTTCTTCCATGGCGGTTTCTATTTTCGTCTTCTCCATTTGCTGAGTCTAATTCTAATGTTACATTTCTGTAAATACACAACAAAGTTACTAGAAATTGTTGATTTTCTTTCTCTTATAGGTCCTTTCAATATTGCAGCAATATTTTTCTGAGGATCATGTTGTTCAACTGGCTGCTCAATAATTTTGGAAATCATTTGAACTTAATCTACTTGAGTATTTTCAACAGCTTATGGAATCTTATTAATTTATTGTGCAGCACCAAATTGTACTTGGGGGGTGTTATATACGATAATCAATTATAGACTTGAAGTGAAAGGTCAATCTCTAACAGAAATTGTATTCTGAAATTAATCACACCCTCTAATCCTCCAAATCCTCCTCATTCATATCTACTTTGTTAATATTTATAATGTCAAATTGCTTTCCTACATCTATAGCAAGGGGAACTATCCCTTCTATAACCATGTCTTTTGTGCTCTGTTGTTCTACTATCATCAACTCTCTTTCATTATTACAACTTATTGGTTCCTTTTGTTAATCCTGTGAATGCTCTCTTTACAAAGTACCTTGTTCTCTTTGTTGTTGTTTTTCTGCTTACTGTTGTACACTCAGATCATCTTTGCTTTTATTAACTGGAATTTGGCCTGTACTTAAATCCTCCTGATTTACCTTATCTTGCTTAGATGTTGGACTGGCCATCTCTAAATTCTCTTTTTGTTCCTCAGTCTTGTCAAAGCTTTTGTTAACCCACTCCTTTATTGATTCCCTAGTGCAGTCTTCACTCTTTATTAGAGCATGTGGAGTTTTGATGATAGACATAAGAATAAAACATATGGTAAAAGCTGTTCCATCCAACTGAACCAAGGTCAGCTACAGATAAGTTATTGATATGATAACCTAGCGTACAAACAGAAGTGGATAACATTTATCACATTAGAAGTTGAGTTGAAAAAGAAGACTTGCTGAAGTTGAGTTGAAAAATAAGAAGTGTAGAAGTTGAGTTAACAAGAAGTCCTGAAGAAACAAAAAAGAGGAATCCTATTGAAAGAAGAAGAGAGGGGCGACAACAAGTAGCAGGAAACTATCTGGAGTCCTATTGAATATAGAAGTTGATATCAATTGAAGAAATCCATGAGGTGGGTGCTTAAATATAAGAAATGAATTCAAAAACAGGAACTCAAGCACTGAAAAGCATATCAACAATCAGCATATCAGTTCTCATACTTGAAGAAGAACCCGATCTCTTACTTAGCAAGTTACAGAATTTGTGTAGTGAGTAGGTTCTTTGAGTTGTAATGAGTCAATGTTCTAGTCTCAGTGATCTATAAACTGAGTTAGGAATTGTGTCTTCAAGTTTGGGAACTCGAAGACTTAGGAACACTTATCTTGGGAAGATTTGTGTTTTTATAGTGATAGGAGTTAGAAGTTTTAATTCCTAGTTAACAAGAAGTCTTGTAATTATGTTGATTGTTAAGGCTCAAGTATTATAGTGAAGTTGGGTTAAATCCTGTCGAGGTACAGGTCATGATTTTTTACACCTTTCTTGAGCCAGGTGTTTTCCACGTAAAAAACACTATGTTCAGTATTTACTTCTGTGAACCACGTTTACTTGTTCCACAGATAGGCAATTAGTAGGGCTCATACTCTAACAAGTGGTATCAGAGCGAGGTTATCTTAAATAAGGCTAGTACCTAAGAAAAGATCAATATAATGAATTTCGCACCTCCTACTGGTCACAGTGAAGGTCAGTCAACTACTAGACCTCCACTTTTTGATGGCTCTCATTTTATCTGGTGGAAAGCAAGGATGGAGATGTTCATTCAAGGGGAAGATTATGAATTATAGGACAGGATTACTGATGGTCCCACTATTCCAATTAAGACGGTTGATGGTGAACAAGTCAAGAAAGTAAGAATTGAATTTACTCCTGATGACTTGTTGGCTTTGAAGAAAAATGCAAAGGCCAAGAACATCTTGGTCTGTGGACTAGGTTCTGCTGAATACAATAGGATATCGACCTGCACTATTGCTAAGAAAATTTGGGACGCACTGGTAAATGCTCAAGAAGGCACGTCTCAAGTAAGAAAATTCAGGATCTCTCTTTTTTTCACTGAGTATGAGACATTCAAAATAAAGAAAAATGAAACCTTTCATGAAATGATGACAAGGTTTACCACTTTAACAAATGAGCTGACTTCCTTAGGAAAAGTTATCTTTGAGGAAGAACAAGTTGAAAAGTTTCTGAGGGTATTACCCAAATCAAAATGGAATGTCAAGGTGATGGCCATCAGGGAGGCTAACAAGGATCTTGAAGGTATGACTCTGGATGAACTAGTAGGGAACCTAAGGACTTATGAAATGGAAGTTGATGGAGTCAAAGAAAGAACAGCTCTTGAGAAAATCTTAGCATTGAAAGCTTCTGATAGTGATGAGAAATTTGAACTTGATAAAGAGCAAGTTGCCTTCATAACTAAGAACTTCAGCAAATTCTTCAAAAAGAAGAAGAGAACAGGTACTAAGAAGCGTTCCAATGACAATCCAAATGGGTGCTACAAATGTGGCAAAATTGATCATCAGATTAGGGACTGTCCAGTCTGGGAAATAGAAAAAAAAAAGAAAAGGGCTGAAAAGGGGCTAAAAGTAAAAAGGAAAGAGGAGCCTGCAATGATAGCAACCTGGGGATCTGATTCAGATGAAGATAAAGTTGATGAAACTGCATTCATGACCCTTGGGGATTCAGATCTAGATGAAAAAGATGAGGATTCTGAGGTAAGTATACTTGAAATCAAAGAAAAATTGAAATTGTTCTCAAAGCCAAAACTTGTTTCCTTGATGAGTGCATTGATTGATGATTTTCAAGAGTTAATATTCGATAAGGATGAATTGTTCAACAGTCTAGCAAGTCTTAAATTTGATCTCATCAATTTAAAGGCTTGCTCAGATACAGTTGACAAGGAAAATTGCAGTCTCATGAAACAGGTTGCAGAACTTGAGATTTCAAATAACAATCTTAGGTCTGAAGTTCTCAAATTAACTCTCACTAAAAATAGGAAGAAGGCTATGAGTAAAGAACAAGAAGATGCTGACCTTGAGCTTGTTAAATACAAACAAAAATTCCATGATTTAACTGGAAAAATGAATAAATTGAGTCAAGAAATCACTAAACTAAAATTGGATCTTGAAAGGGCAAACAGGTGGACAAACTCCTCCAGAATTGTTCACAAATTAAGTGAGAAAAATTTCAATGAAAAGGCAGGTTTGGGATTCCACAAAAGTTTTGATGATCCAAAAGATTTATGTTACATTTGTGGAAACCTTGGACATCCCACCACTGAATTTCCAGTAACTACAAAAAGCAGATTAAACAGTCAAAATCTGGCTAACAGATCTTCTCAGAACAAAAGGAATAAAACCAGTTCTGGTCAGAGAAACAGGTTGCACTACGTGTTGCCTACATGGACTAAGAGAATTTTAATTCATCCTTTCACTCATAAAACAGTACCCAAGCTTGTCTGGGTTCCTAAGGCTAACCTTTGAATTCTTTTTACAGGAGAAAGTGAAAGGAAGTAAAAGGCACTGGTATTTAGACAGTTCTTGCTCAAGACACATGACTGGGAATAAGAAAAAGTTTCTTTTACTCTCCAAATAAATGGAGGAGGAGTTTCCTTTGGTGATGGAAAAAAGGGAATCATAACTGGAATTGGAAAGATTGGCTCATCAGAGTCAAAAGTATTGGAGGATGTCTATCTTGTAGAAGGATTGAAGCATAATCTATTGGGCATCTCACAACTGTGTGATAAAGGTAATAAAGTTGTTTTTACAACTGTAGGAGTCAAGGTAAAAAAGATGGATACTAAAGAGGTTGTGCTCACTACAAGGAGATATAAAAATATATACAAAACTGACATCATGGCACTACCAGGACCTGAACTAACTTGTCTGAGTGCTATAGAAAATGATCCCTTCCTTTGGAACAGAAGACTTAGTCATGCAAATTTGAAACAACTAAACATACTTTCATCCATAGACATGGTATTGGGATTGCCCAAGACCACGTTCAAGGAAGAAAAGCTATGTAGTGCATGTGTAAGAGGGAAGCAGGTGGGATCCTCTTTTAAGTTCAAGAACCATGTTAGCACAACCAAGTTCCTTGACCTGGTTCATGTAGACTTATGTGGACCCACGAGACTTCAAAGCAGAGGTGGAAAAAGGTATGTATTTGTAATTGTTGATGAATATTCCAGGTTTACTTGGACTTTGTTTCTAGCCTCTAAAGAAGATGCCTTTGATGTCTTTGAAATCTTCACTAAGAAGATTGAAAAGACATTAGGTACTTCATTAGCTTCCATAAGGTTTGACTATGGTTCAAAATTTGAGAATGTAAGATTCTTGAAATATTATTCAATAAATGGTATAGATCACAACTTCTCAGCTCCTAGAACACCACAACAAAATGGAATAGTGGAGAGGAAAAATATAACTTTAGAAGATATGGATAGAACAATGATGATTACAGCAAATGTTGCTAAAAACCTTTGGGCTGAGGCAATAAGTACTGCAGAATATATCATAAATAAATGCATAATCAGACCTTTGTTAAAGAAGACTCCCTATGAATTACTAAAAGGAAGAAATCCTAACATTTCATACATAATAAGGGAAAGGATAATTTGGGAAAATTTGATGCTAAAAGTGATGAGGGAATCTTCTTAGGATATTCACTCAATAGTAAAGCATATAATATTTTAAACAACAGAACAAACTGTGTTGAAGAAAGCATGCATGTGATATTTGATGAATCCTGTGTTAAGACTAACCTGCAGGGAGAAAATAATGCTGAGGAATAGGTTGAACAACCCATTTTATTGACTGAAGCTATCAAACTTGGAGGCACTTCAACAGGAGGAACTGAAACTGAAGGCACAGTAATAGGGGGAACTGAGCCACCAACTACCACAGATCAAAATATTATCAGTGATCCTAGTAGCTTACTAGGCTTGATTCTAAAAGGGTACAAATATCAAGGATCACATCCCATAAAAAATGTTCTCACTTAACTCACCTCCGGGATTACTACAAGATCTGGACTAAGAAGTATGTGTGCTTTCAAGGCATTCCTGTCAGAAATAGAGCCAAAGAAGATAACTGAAGCATTTCTTGATATTGATTGGATTATAGCTATGCAAGAAGAATTGAACTAGTTTGGAAGAAGCAAAGTATGGCACTTGGTTCCACCTCCAAAAGGTAGATTAGTAATTAGAACTAAGTGGGTGTACAGGAACAAAGTTGATGAGCATGGAACAGTCACAAGAAAAAAGGCAAGGTTGGTGGTCCAAGGATATAACCAAGAGAAAGGAATCGACTTTGATGAGACTTTTGCTCCTGTAGCAAGATTAAAAGTTATATGATTACTTGTTGCATTTGCTGCCTACAAGGATTTTATACTATATCAGATGGATGTGCAGAGTGCATTTCTGAATGGGTTTCTTAAAGAGGAGGTTTATGTCATGCAACCCCTAGGATTCGAAAGCAAAGAGTTTCCTGATCATGTGTATAAATTGGATAAAGCTTTGTATGGGATGAAACAAGCACCTAGATCTTGGTATGAGAGGTTGTCAAAGTTTCTATTGGAGAATGGTCATTCGAGAGGTAAAATTGATAATACCCTATTCTTAAAAGTCAATGGAAAGGATTTGTTAGTTGTGCAGGTATATATGGATGGCATTATATTTGGATCAACTATTATGAATATGACTCATGAATTTGCAAATCTCATAAGTAGTGAATTTGAGATGAGCATGATGGGAGAACTAAATTACTTTTTGGGTTTACAAATAAGACAATCAGCATCAGGGACAATGATCCATCAACAAAAGTATGTCAAAGAGCTTCTCAAAAGATTTTCCATGGAAAAAGCAAAGGAGATCAATACTCCTATTGCCACTACCACAAAGCTAAACATGGATGAAATAGGTTCAGATGTAGAGCAAAATCTATATAGAGGTATGATAGGGTCACTCCTATACCTTACTGCAAGCATGCTTGATATTGTGTTTAGTGTAGCGCTATGTTCCAGGTTTCAAGCTAAGCCTAAGGAATAACATCTAAAATTAGTGAAAAGCATCTTTAGATACTTGAAAGAAACAGTGATCTTGGATTCTGGTATCCCAAAGGTAGTAACTTTGATTTGGTAAGATATTCTGATGCTGATTATGCAAGATATCTAGTGGAAAGGAAAATCACTGCAGGTATGGAACACTTCTTGGGATCATGTTTAATTACCTGGTCCACAAATAAGAAAAATTCAGGTTCTTTGTCCACTGCTGAGGCTGAATACATAGTTGTTGGGTCTTGCTGTGCTCAGTTGTTATGGATTAAACAACTTATGGATTTTGGTATAGATGTTGGTTGTGTTCCCATTTTTGTGATAATACAAATGCCATTGACATAGCTAAAAATCTTGTTTAACATAAAAGAACCAAGCATATTGATATTAGACATCACTTTCTTAGAGATAATATTGAAAAGGGTCATGTATCAATTACGTTTTATTCAACTGAGGAAAAAACTACTGACATATTTAGTAAGGCCTTGACTAGAGAATATTTAAAAAAAAAATAGGTTAGCTTTGTAGATGATTAAAATTGTATAAATCTCCCCCAATGATTGATTAGAAAAGAATGTACTTAAGTGGTAGTTCATTAATTCAGTCTTACACATTTAGTTGTGTATCTTAATTCCAAGGTTTTAGAGTAAATTAACTCAGCTATGTGTTGATTCTGCAGATAGGAAGAGCCATCAAAGAAAATTTTGACCATTGTTTACACAGTTCAGGTATGATTTTCACTTGTTCATGATTGCATAAGAGAGAAACAAGTTTTTCTCTTGGTCCCTTTGGTTATACTTAAACCGCCAAAAATTTAAAATTCATCAGCCCTTTCCCATCAGTTCAGACCTCTTTATCATTACGGCTCTATCCAAATCCTTTCCTCACACAACTCAACTTCCTCCAAATCCTTCTTAAATACGTATTATTTTTCCCTCTCCTTCTTATTCCGTCTACACCTTTTTTACAATAACACAAAATTTTTTTGATTCACCAGCCATGGATTCTTCATCATCTTCTTCATCTTCCTCACCTGAATCCACCACAAACACTTTCACCTCTATTGTCATCCACCTAAACATTATCATACCTCCGTTAATTTCTCCTCAAATCACCCAAAAATTCTCTGATTTTGCTGTGTTCAGAAACTTCCCAAATCCTTTTACACATTTTTCTCCAAATACCTTATTCCATTCCAATCCATCACTTTCTCCACCATTTACACTTTAAATTGTTGATCAAAATGATGAACCCATTGCAAATCTCATCCCTCGAAGGTCCAGATCCGTTCTAAAACAAAAACCCTCTTCTATTGTCATTGATGTAGATGAATCTACTTCTTTTATCCTTCTCCTATAGTTGTTTATCCTCGTATTCCTCTTACTTGAGAAAAGAAACAACAACAAGATGCTTCATTGGAAGAATCACTTTATGCAAGTAAAAAAAAATGGGTTGCTCCTTCTAGTTCTCCACCTCTCAGTTATCCCTCTCCTGATATTCTCCTTCGTTCTAAAAGAAAATGGAAGCATATCATTGCCAAAATCTCAAAATCCTCTTTCACATCTATCTCTCCATCCTAACCCACTTCCAAAACTTTTTCATTCTCAAAATCTACGGAGAAAGCTTCTTCTAAGAAAGCCTCCACTGTTAAAGGATCCCCTTCCACCAGAGGCTCTTTAAAATCCTCTTCTCGTCTGAAGAAACAATTATCCCAACCTATTCCTTCTGATTCTTTGGATTTAGATTCTTATTTTCTTCCTAATATCCCTCCTACTTTTTCTGCTCAACTTGATTCAGATCTTGACTATGATGTTGTTTTTGATACTTCTACTAACAAGGCCTTCCTGTCAGCTCAAGTTCTTCATTTTCAAAAACATAAGTTGGCTAGGGGTAGAGTTGTCACTGATTTTGGGGGTCCTGATATGGATGTGTTGCTCACTAAACTGAATGCTCAGGGGTGGTCACACCTGTTTCTTCAAGGTGATTATCAAAGAAAGTTTGAGAAAATTGAAGTATATGAATTTTACACTAATGGAGTTGCTGTTGGGGAGATGTTCTCCACCACTGTTCATGATAAAACCATAAATCTTTACCCTACTGATCTGAGTAGAATTTTATGTGTTTCTACTGGGGGTTGGGGTCATTATGTGAAAGGTGCTTGGCCTCCTCTTGATAACCTTACTTCAGCTATTGATATTTCTAGAAAATTCTCTATAAATCCTTTCCTTTTAACTCATAAAAGGGTTCTCAAGAATGAGATATCTTCTCTCCACAAGTTCTATTTTGATATGGTTCACAAAATGATCCTTCCTAGATAGGAAAGGAAAACTGTAGCAAATTTTCTTGATTTCACCATGATGGAATTGCTAGACTCTCAGATTCTGATTGATCTTCCTACACTCATCATTAAGCACATGCAAAGGGTTTTAATTCAAGATGCAAATAGCCATGTTTTACCATATGAGTTCTGGCTTGCCCCTATTTTTGAGGACTTTTATATTCCTATCAAATTATGGTTATTACAGACCATAAAAAATATCATTGGGTCTGTGAACCATGCTATGTTGCCTGCTGCTATGAGGAGTGTTGATAATCCTATACAAAGGCTAAGGAATGCTCTTGTTTCCAAGCAAAGTGAGGTGGATGTGGAACAAGATGCATTGGAAGTTACTTAGGCTACTCATGAGGAGGAGAAATAGGTCCTTCAAGCTCAAATTGCCTCCCTCACAGCCCTTTTGGAAAAGGAAAGACTGGAAAATACAGATTTTATTAAGAATCTGATCTCTCTTATTCCTTATTTCTCATCCACTTAAGCCCTCTTAGTATCCTTAGGTATCTTTCATTCCTACTTTTTAGTCAAGCTGGTTCTCTCTTATTATTTATTATGGGCTGTGATCATTGTATTCTGATCTGTCAATGAAATGGTCTCTTTTTGTTTTTTGTGGCTCACTTCTGTGTAATTGATACATTGCTTATTCTTTTTGCTCTAAAGTCTTCATGTTTTAGTGATAGCCCCAGTGGCCATGAATTATAAGACTTGTTTCACTCATTGGTCCAGTTTTTCGATGATGTCAAAAGGGGGAAAAATAGATTATACAGTGCCTATAACTCACTTGACTAATCTGTGTTTCATTCTGTTTCCTTTACTTAACTTCTTGGTGAGTATGTCAGGTTTGTGGTAGTGTACTGCTACGTTTGTCATCATCAAAAAGGGGGAAATTGTTAGAGTATGTGGAGTTTAGATGATATATATGAGAATGAAACATGTGGTAAAAGTTGTTCCATCTAACTGAACCAAGGTCAGCTACAGACAAGTTATTGATATGATGACCTAGCGTACAAACAGAAGTGAATAACATTTATCACATTAGATGTTGAGTTGAAAAAGAAGAATTGCAGAAGTTGAGTTGAAAAAGAAGAAGTGTAGAAGTTGAGTTGAGCAAGAAGTCTTGAAAAAAGAGAAAAGAGGAATCCTATTAAAAGAAGAAGAGAGGGGCGACAACAAGTAGCAGAAAACTATCTGGAGTCCTATTAAATATCGAATTTAATATCAATTGAAGGAATCCATGATGTGGGTGCTTAAATACAAGAAACGAATTCAAAATCAGGAACTCAACCACTGAAAAGCATATCAATAATCAGCATATCGGTTCTCATACTTGAAGAAGAACCTGATCTCTTACTTAGCAAGTTGTAGAATTTGTGTAGTGAGTAGGTTCTTTGAGTTGCAACGAGTCAATGTTCTAGTCTCAGTGATCTATAAATTGAGTTAGGAATAGTGTCTTCAAGTTTGGAAACTCGAAGACTTGGGAACACTTATCTTGGGAAGATTTGTATTTTTGTAGTGATAGGAGTTAGAAGTTTTAATTCCTAGTTAACAAGAAGTCTTGTAATTCTGTTAATTGTTAAGGCTCAAGTATTACAGTGAAGTTAGGTTAAATCCTTTAGTAGGGCTCGTATTCTAACACTTATCATTATCTTTGTTTTCCTCGACTGCATTCAAAGCTTCAAAATTATTAGCAGTAGACACATCCTTTTGAATTTCTTGTTCAACCTCGCCTACTTCTTATCTTTTCTGTATTTACTTCTCCTTTGTAACCATTGTTGTTTATTCATATTTTTTACATCTCTTCTTTCAGTTTTCCTTTGTCTACTATCTTGTCCTTGCCTTCTTTTCTTGTTCATATCTTTCTTTTCTATCAGCACCTTATCATGTAGCTCCGAATGAATAGTCCAGCAGATTGCTAAATTATAACCTTGAAAAGAGCATTCTTTGCAGTACTTAGTTATGTAGTCATAGTGGATACTGATCTATTTGGACTTTATTTAATCTGTGAATTCATTCTCTTCATTAATTCTCACTCTCTAAGGTAATTTAGCAATCAAATCAACTTCATCCTTTACCCCTGCACAGCTAGGCCTGGTCTAGTTCCTTGTAACCATATCTATAAATAGAGGTTTTGCTGCTGCATAAGCTATTGAAAATATTGCCTCTTTTGCTAAAAAAAATTAGGTGGTAAATCCGGCATTAAGATCCATGTTGCTCCTATAGTAGTTTCAATGTCCGGTTCAAATCAAGGATCCCATTTAAGAGTTCTCATCTATCAATACATATCCTTTGCCTTAATATAAAAGGCTGCAGTTGATAGTAACTGCACAAATCCTCTAATCCATTCAATCAACTGAGAATATATCTTGCATCTAACACACCAATTGTGCATTCTCTTTTTATTCCATATTGCACTGGTATAGTCTTTCTCAAGTCATTAATATCAGGTTTTCCATCAGAGAACTTAACAATGATTGCATATTGTAGATTTTCTTGTAGTATCATGTTTTTCACCTCCGAGGATTTCCACGTAATTCTTGGTTCACCATGCAGCTTTGTAATACCCTGATCATTTCTTAAGCCTAAATCCATTTTTTCAGTGGATATGTGTGTCTTCCAAAGTGATTGATGTTTAAATCACGTAAAGCATTGAATAAGATTTCCATCAATACCAATTTTGTTGAAATCCGACATCGGACGAGGAAGTTATAGCCGTTTTAATAAACGGTATCAGATCGCCCAAGTTAATAGTCGACCTGACGGACCGTCAAGTCCCTGGTAAACCTTCAAGTTTCCCATCAAGCCAAGGTAGTGACTCCTTTTTTAGGCCATCGTCCGACGGCCAAGTTGGTGAACCATCAAAAAGTTGACGGACCATCAAGGGGTCCGTCAGGTCGAGACAAAATGTCTTATTTCTGGCCCTAGAGTGACGGACGACTTGGTAGTCCGTCATTTTCCTGATAAACCATCACTTTGATCATCACGTTGAGGCAAAACATTCCATTTTTGGCACTCGAGTGATGGATGATCTGGTAGATCGTCAGGAGACTTGATGAATCGTCAGATCGACCGTCACAGGCCCCGATCAACAAATTTCAGCTTTTTCAAAAGGGTATTTTGGTCATTTCCTCCCCAAATGGTCTTATATATATATCCTAGTAGAGAATAGCCATTCATTTTTCTCCTTTCCTCTTCCAAGAAACATCTAGAAATTAGGGTTTCTTCCAAAACCCAAAAATTCAATCTTCTTCCAAAAAATTCAAGGATTTTCCATGGATTTCTCCAAGTTGTTCGAGAATTAAGTTCCCCAAGTCAAGGGCATCAAGAATCTTGGTCTAAAAGTGTGACGAAGAAGTTCCAAACAAGTTTCTACATCTCCAAAATTATAATCCAAGGTATGTGGGGTTTGAACAAGAACACTCCTTTCGTTCTTGTGCCTAAAGATTTACTTCAATAATTTTGCAAGTGGGTTTACACCCAAATTTCTTTATTTGTGATTTATGAGATTTGAGTTGAAAAAGTTTGATATTTATGATTATTTCACTATTATGTTTCTTAAATTGAGAATTTATTCCATGAGTTGTATATTGTCATTACGTATTGATGATTTCTAAGCGATTTAAGACAAGTGTCATGAGTTATGCCTTTCTATGAGAAATTTGACTATTGAATATATATCAATATTTGAGATTGAAAGTCAAGAATGAGTCCTATGATGTTTCCTTGAAGCTTTTGATATTTGAAAATGATTCGAAAAATAAATGTACTTGATGTTGAGAAGGATTGTGTTGAGTTGAGTCGGGTTAGGAATCCACAAGATGTTTATGATTTACAGATGAGATATATATTTATGTTTTGGTCTTTAAGATAGACCCATTAATTGATATTGATTAAGGTGGATTTTCTAACGCGTTCTGAGCTGTCTGGGAGGAGTATTTAGCACCGAGTAGGAAATATGGTATTTCTTCGAAACTACGTACCACCGTAGGATTGATGTTGATAATTGTCGATCAGAGGCTGAGTATGAGATTGTGATAACGAGATTGAGATCGTACTTCCTGGCAAGAGTACGACACCCCCACCAATGTGGGGTTCTCTCCTTAGGAGGGCAAAACGTTGGACTCCATGCGGCTAATATGGTGTAGTTATAGCGGTTATAAGAAACTCCCACGTCCATAATGATCTAAGTATCATGAGTTACCGAGTCACTCTAAGTCATGAATCAAAGAGTTTGATTTGAGTTAAATGATTTATGATATTTATAAAGCATATGTTATTACTGATGACTTATGGAAATGATATTTTATATAATTCAAGCGAAGAGAGTTATTATTGTCAGCATGCATGATTTTCTTATACATTTATGATATTATTTAAAATGTTGCATCCACCCTCACATACTCAGTACATTTACAAGTACCGACTCTCATATTCTTTTGTATTCTATATTTTCTCATGATATAGGTTCAGGTCCTCAGTCTCAGTAGTGACAGTGATCTTTGAGTACCTTCATCTACATTTCTGCGATTGGTGAGTCTTCATGGTTCGAGGACCCGTGTCTTTGATTTTGTCTTATGATGGATGGTTGTTTACTTTTAGTTAAGTACGAGTCAGTTGGGTATTTGTCCAAATGGATCCTCAGTCCTATGTAGTAAAGGCTTTGTCAGACTAGTGTGCCAGCATGTATAAAGATTTCAATATTTTGTTTGTACAGAACCGTATTACTTCGTATCTCAGCATGTTTATGTCATGATTATTCTTCCCTACTTTATGATGATTTATGTTGTAGAGAGTTCCGAAAGTGATGACAAGCTTAGAGGGTTAGCTTGAGGCCACGTGTGGCCTTGAGCACCATGTGATATCTCGGAATAGGTTCTCGGGGCGTTACAAGCTTGGTATCAGAGCCTATGATTCAAGGAGTCCTAGGGAGTCTGACAAGACGTGTTACGTAGAGTCTTGATCATCGGTGTGTAGCGCTCCACATCTATGAGTAAGAGGCTACGAGATGTATTAGGAAAAGTTATTTCTTTCTTTCAAAAGTCTATCGTGCCTATGACTGTTTCTCTCCGCTGTTAATTCATGCTCTCTTATGACAGAAAATGCCTTCTCGTAGAGCTCACAGAAATAACGAACGACCTCAACCCGTTGATCCTTTAGGTGAGATGGTGTCCCATGCCAAATTCTAGGCAGCTTTCCAAGCACTAGCCTAGACGGTCACCGCCAACGCCCAAGCCAACACCCAGGCTACTGTTCTACCTCTGCAAGGGAATAATTTTCCTACAGCCCAAGTTCATGACTTTATGCGAATAAATCCACCTTAGTTCTTTAGGTCGAAAGTAGGTAAAGACCCACAAATGTATTTAGATAAAGTGAGAAAGATCACTCAGATTATGCACGTGACTGGGGAGGAGAGTGTTGAATTAGCTGCCTATCGAATGAAAGATGTTTCTTATGATTGGGTGGAGATGTGGAGAAAGAGTAGAGGGGAGAATGATACTCTTTTCACTTGGCAATTATTCCAAGATGCCTTCTTAGACAAATTCTTTTCCTCGGAGCTGAAGGAAGCAAAATTAAAAGAATTTATTAACTTGAGATAGGGCCCCATGAAATTTAAGAAGTATTTCCATAAGTTTAACCAGTTATCTAAGTATGTTTCCGATATGATGGCTGATTCTAGAACTAGTATGAGTAAGTTCTTGGCTGGTGTATCTAGTTATATTGTAAAAGAGTGTAGATCTGCTATACTTAATGGGGAGATAGACCTTTCAAGACTAATGATTCATGCTCAGCATATTGAAGCGGACAAGGTGAAGGAGAGAGAGAGAGCTAGAGGGAATAAGAAAATGAGATCAGAGCAACAGGGGTATAGTCAGACTAGATTTTCAGGAGGGATTCGCCCTCAGTTCTAGATCCATTCTCTTAGGATAGTATGAGTAACAAACCTCGTCCTCCCCCATGTCCGAAGTGCAGTAGGGACTATCCCGATGAGTGCTTAGTCGATCAGAAAGGTTGTTTTGGTTGCGGTAAGTTAGGACATAAGTTCAGAGAATGCCTATATACTAGACAGAGGAGTCGCGATGTTCTCAGAGTCAGCCTATTAGTACTCCAGCCCCTGTAGTTCGTCCTACTCCTCCTTAAGGTGTCTCATCTAGTACTGCAGGTGGTCAGCGCCAGAATCGCTTTTATGTTATACCACCCCACCAGGAGTAGGAGGATTCACCAGATGTTGTTACTAGTACAGTTCGTGTATTTCATTTCGATGTGTATGTGTTGCTGGACCTTGGGTCAAGTCTTTCTTATGTGACTCCGTTGGTGGTTGTGAATTTTGAAATCAGTGCTGAAAAAATTTCCGATCCTTTTCTAGTATCTACACCAGTGGGTGAATCTGTTGTTGCTAAGCAAGTCTATAAGAAGTGTCCTATCACTGTTCTTAACAGAGTCATGTTTGCAGATTTGATTGAGCTAGACATGGTTGATTTTGACATTATTCTGGGTATGGATTGGCTTCACTCTTGTTATGCATCTATAGACTATCGTACCATGTAGTCAAGTTTCAGTTTCCCAATGAGACAGTCTTTGAGTGGTCTGAAAATTCTGTATCTCCTAAAAGTCATTTCATATCTTATCTTAAAGCTAGGAAATTAATATCCAAGGGTTGTATCTATCATTTAGTTTGAGTTAAGTACACTAAGTCTGAGACTCTGACTATTCAATCTATTAGTGTTGTCAATTACTTTCCTGATGTTTTCCTGGAAGATCTCCCAGGGGTACCTCCTGATAGAGAGATAGAGTTTGAAATTGATCTTTCCCCTGATACATAGCCTATTTCTATTCCTCCGTATCGTGTGTCCCCCACAGAACTTAAGGAGTTAAAAGAGCAACTCAAAGATCTTCTTGATAAGGGTTTTATAAGGCCCAGTGTGTCTCCCTAGGATGCACCCATTCTATTCGTGTGAAATAAAGATAGTTCATTGCGCATGTGCATTGACTATCGTCTGCTTAAAAAGGTCATAGTTAAGAACAAGTACCCTCTTCTTAGAATTGATAACCTATTTGATCAGCTGCAAGGTGTCAGCTACTTCTCAAAAATAGATTTGAGATCCAGTTATCATCAACTTAAAGTTAGAGAGTGTGATATTCCAAAGATGGCTTTTCGCACTTGTTATGGTCATTTTGAATTCTTAGTCATGTCCTTCGAGCTAACGAATGCCCCGACAATTTTTATGGACCTCATGAATTAGGTGTTTAGACCATACCTAGATATGTTCGTTGTTGTGTTTATAGATGATATCCTTGTATATTTCCAAAGTGAAAATGACCATACAGATCATCTTTGAATTGCCTTACAGACCCTTAGCAAGTATGAATTTTGGCTTCGGTCAGTTGTCTTTCTGGGTTATATTGTTTCTTCTGATAGTATCGAGTTGATCCTCAAAAGGTTGAAGCTGTGAAGAATTGGTCTAGACCTATTTCCCCGTCTAATATTAGGAGTTTTTTGGGTCTAGCTGGCTACTACCATCGTTTTGTCAAAGGTTTCTCTTCCATTGCTGTTTCTTTGACCCGATTGACCCAAAAAAGGTTAAATTCCAGTGGTCAGATTCTTGCGATAAGAGTTTTCAGGAGTTGAATACTCGACTCACTTCAGCCCCTGTGATGACCCTGCCTAATGGTGTAGATGATTTTGTGGTATATTGTGATGCTTCCAGAGTTGGTTTGGGTTGCGTGTTGATGCAGAAGGGTAAGGTTATAGCCTATGCCTTCAGGCATTTGAAAGCTCATGAAAAGAATTATCCAACCCATGACCTCGAGTTAGCTGCAGTGATTTTTGCTTTACAAATTTGGAGACACTATTTGTACGGTGTTCATGTTGATATCTTTACAGATCACAAGATTTTACAGTATGCTTTCACTCAGAGAGAGTTGAATCTTCGGCAGAGGTGATGGTTAGAATTACTGAAGGACTATGATATGAGTGTGTTGTATCACCCGGGCAAGGCCAATGTAGTGACAGATGCCCTTAGTAGGTCGTCCATGGGTAGTGTAGCATATGCTGAGGAAGATAAGAGGGACTTAGCCCGTGAAGTACATCGTTTGGCTAGGTTAGGTGTTATATTACTCGACTCAGCTGAGGGTAATATTTGGATTTAGAGTAGTTTCGAATCTTCCCTAGTTTTGGAAGTGAAGGAGAAGCAGGATATAGATTCTCATTTGGCTTAATTGAAAGCGTCCGTCAAAGACCAAAAGTTGGAGGTTTTCTCCCAAGGGGAAGATGGTGTATTGAGATTTCATAATAGATTATGTGTTCCTGATGTTGATGATCTGAGGTAGAGAATTATGGCTGAGGCGCATGGCGCACGGTATTCTATTTATCTCGGTGCTACCAAGATGTACTGTGATTTGCGGGAAATTTATTGGTGGAATGGTATAAAAAAGGATATAGAGAAGTTTATTGAAAAGTGTGCAACTTGCCAGCAGGTAAAGATAGAGAACCAGAGACCCGATCGTGTGATGCAAGAATTTAACATTCCTACTTGGAAGTGGGAAGTGGTGAACATAGATTTCGTGACCGTTTTACCTCTTTCTCGTCGTCATCATGATTCTATTTGGGTCGTTGTAGATAGGTTGACTAAGTCAACACATTTTTTGCCAGTATATACATCTTTCACCGCGGACGACTATGTTAAGCTATATATTTAAGAGTTAGTCAGGTTCCATGGAGTTTCATTGTCTATCATCTCCGATAGAGGTACTTAGTTTACTTCTCAGTTTTGGAGAGCCTTTCAAAAGGGTTTTAGCACCCAAGTTTATCTTAGCTCTGCTTTTCATCCGCAGACAGATGGTCAGGCTGAGAGGACTATCCAAACTTTAGAGGATATGTTGAGGGCTTGTGTTCTTGATTTCAAAGGAAGTTGGGATGAACATTTGCCGCTGATTGAATTTGCTTACAACAATAGTTTTCATGTTAGCATTAGAATGGCTCCATTTGAAGCTTTGTATGGGAGAAGATGTAGATCGCCCATAGGTTGGTTCGAAGTGGGTGAATCTGCAGTGATTGGACCTGATGTTGTATTTGAAGCTATGGAAAAAGTTAAGTTAATTTGGGAGAGATTGAAGACAGCCTAGAGTCGTCAAAAGTCGTATGCAGATGTGAGAAGAAGAGCTCTTGAGTTTGAAGTTGATGATTTGGTGTATTTAAAAATTTTACCCATGAAAGGGGTGAAAAGATTTGGAAAGAAAGGGAAACTAAGTCCCAAATATGTTGACCCTTATAGAGTTTTGAATCGTGTTGGGAAAGCAGCTTATAAGATTGAGTTGCCTGCAGAGTTGTCAGCTGTCCATCCTGTGTTTCATGTTTCTATGCTCAAGAAGCACATTGGAGACTCTGTTGTTGTTGATCGTCGGAAGGTTGTGATGTGCAGGATAGCCTTTCGTATGATGAAATTTTGGTTGAAATCCTAGATTATCAAGTTCGTAGACTGAGGAACAAGAAAGTTCCCTTGGTTAAAGTTCTGTGGTGAAATCAATCAGTTGAGGGTGCCACTTGGTAAGCAGAAGCAGATATGCGAGCTAGTTACCCTCATCTTTTCTCCATGAGTTCGAATCAAGTTGATGGTACTATTCCCCTAATTTAGTTTCCTCCTAATCTAATGTATTCAGCTATATGGTTATTCTCTCTATGATTCATGCATTTGGTGAAGTACTCAAAAGTTGAGGGTATAGTGAGCCCTTTAATGTGAGTCGTTCCATCTGGGCGTCCTCATTTTCTTTGTTCCTGGACTATTTGGCAACATTCGAGGAAGAATGTGTCCAAGGGGGAGATATTGTAATACCCCGATCGTTTCTTAAGCCTAAATCCGTCTTTTGAGTAGATATGTATGACTTTCAAAGTGATTAATGTTTAAACCATATTGTATTTCTCCATTTGAAGCTTTGTATGGGAGAAGATGTAGATCGTCCATAGGTTGGTTCGAAGTGGGTGAATCTGCAGTGATTGGACCTGATGCTGTATTTGAGGCTATGGAAAAAGTTAAGTTAATTCGGGAGAGGTTGAAAACAGCCCAGAGTTGTCAAAAATTGTATGCAGATGTGAGAAGAAGAGCTCTTGAGTTTGATGTTGATGATTTGGTGTATTTAAAAATTTTACCCATGAAAGGGGTGAAAAGATTTGGAAAGAAAGGGAAACTAAGTCCCAGATATGTTGACCCTTATAGAGTTTTGAATCATGTTGAGAAAGCAGTTTATAAGATTGAGTTGCCTGCAGAGTTGTCAGCTGTCCATCCTGTGTTTCATGTTTCTATGCTCAAGAAGCACATTGGAGACTCTGTTGTTGTTGATCATCGGAAGGTTGTGATGTGCAGGATAGCCTTTCGTATGATGAAATTCTGGTTGAAATTCTAGATTATCAAGTCCGTAGACTGAGGAACAAGGAAGTTCCCTTGGTTAAAGTTCTGTGGTGAAATCAATCAGTTGAGGGTGCCACTTGGGAAGCAGAAGCAGATATGCGAGCTAGTTACCCTCATCTTTTCTCCATGAGTTCGAATCAAGTTGAAGGTACTATTCCCCTAATTTAGTTTCCTCCTAATCTAATGTATTCAGCTATATGGTTATTCCCTCTATGATTCGTGCATTTGGTGAAGTACTCAAAAGTTGAGGGTATAGTGAGCCCTTTAATGTGAGTCGTTCCATCTAGGCGTCCTCATTTTCTTTTGTTCTTGGACTATTTAGCAACATTCGAGGAAGAATGTGTCCAAGGGGGAGATATTGTAATACCCCGATCGTTTCTTAAGCCTAAATCCGTCTTTTGAGTAGATATGTATGACTTCCAAAGTGATTAATGTTTAAACCATATTGTATTTCTCTAATTTCTACTTTTTTTCATATAGATCATTTAATAAGCTTTCCATCGATACCAATTTCATTGAAATCTGACATCGAACGAGGGAGTTATGGCCGTTTTACTCAACGGTATCAGATCGCCCAAGTTGACGGTCGACTTAGCGAACCGTCAGGTCCCTGGTGGACCGTCAAGTGCCCCACAAGCCAAGGCAGTGACTCCTTTTTCAGTACATCGTGCGACGGCCAAGTTGGTGGACCGTCAAAAAGTTGACGGACTGTCAAGGGGTCCGTCAGGTCGAGACAGAATGTCTCGTTTCTGGCCCTCGAGTGACGGACGACTTGGTGGTCCGTCAGTTTCCTGATGGACCGTCACTTTGACCGTCACGTAGAGGCAGACCTTTCCAGTTTTGGCATTCAAGTGACGAACGATTTGGTGGACCGTCAGGAGACTTGACAGACCGTCAGATTGACCATCACAGGCCCCAATCAGTGAATTTCAGCTTTTTCAAAAGGGAATTTTGGTCATTTCCTCCCCATATGGTCTTATATATATATCCTAGTAGAGAATAGTCATTCATTTTTCTCCTTTCCTCTTCCAAGAAACATCTAGAAATTGGGTTTCTTCCAAAACTCAAAAATTCAATCTTCTTCCAAGAAATTCAAGGATCCTCCTTGGATTTCTCCAAGCTATTCGAGAATTAAGTTCCCAAAGTCAAGGGCATCAAGAATATTGGTCTAAAAGTGTGAGAAAGAAGTTCCAAACAAGTTTCTACATCTCCAAAATTATAATCCATTTCGTTCTTGTGCCTAAAGATTTACTTTCTATTATTGATTTACGTAATTTTGCAAGTGGGTTTACACCCAAATTTATTTGTTTATGATTTATGAGATTTTAGTTGAATAAGTTTGATATTTATGATTATTTCACCATCATATTTCTTAAATTGAGAATTTATTCCATGGGTTGTATAGTGTCATTACGTATTGATGATTTCTAAGCGATTTAAGACAAGTGTCATGAGTTATGCCTTTCTATGAGAAATTTGACTATTGAATATATATCGATATTTGAGATTGAAAGTCAAGAATGAGTCCTATGAATACTTGAAAATAATTCGAAAAGCAAATGTACTTGATGTTGAGAAGGATTGTGTTGAGTTGAGTCGGGTTAGGAATCCACAAGATGTTTATGATTTACAGATGAGATATATATTTATGTGTTGGTCTTTAAAATAGACCCATGAGTTGATATTGATTAAGGTGGATTTCCTAACGCGTTCTGAGCTGAGTCTGGGAGGAGTATTTAGCACCAAGCGAAAAATGTGATATTTCTCCAAACCTATGTGCCACCGTAGGATTGATGTTGATAATTATGGGCTAGAGGCCGAGAATAAGATTGTGATAATGAGATTGAGGTCGTACTCCCTGGCAAGAGTATGACGCCCCCGCCAATGTGGAGTTCTCTCCTTAGGAGGACAAAATGTTGGACTCCATGCGGCACACATGGTGTAGTTATGTCGGTTATAAGAAACTCCCACGTCCATAATAATCTAAGTACCACGAGTTACCGAGTCACTCTAAGTCACGATTCAAAGAGTTTGAGTTGAGTTAAATGATTTATGAGATTTATGAAGCATATGTTATTACTGATGACTTACGGAAATGATGTTTTAGATAATTCAAGTGACGAGAATTATTATTGTGAGCATGCATCATTTTCTTATACATTTATGATATTATTTAAAATGTTGCATCCACCCTCACATACTCAGTACATTCCCAAGTACTGACTCCTATACTCTTTTGTATTCTATATATCCTTATGATATGGGTTCATGTGCTCAGTCTCAGCAGCGACAATGATCTTTGAGTACCTTCATCTATATTTCTGCGGTTGGTGAGTCCTCATGGTTCGAGGACCCGTGTCTCCGATTTTGTCTTATGATAGATGGTTGTTTACTTTCAGTTCAGTACGAGTCAGTTAGGGATCTGTCCCAATGGCTCCTCAGTTCTATGTAGTAGAGGTTTTGTCAGACTAGTGTGCCAACATGTACAGAGATTTCAGTATTTGTTTGTACAGAACCGTATTACTTCGTATCTCAGCATGTTCATGTCATGATTATTCTTCTCTACTTTATGATGATTCGTGTCGTAGAGAGTTCTGAAAGTGATGACAGGCTTAGAGGGTTAGCTTGAGGCCACGTGTGGCCTTGAGAACCATGTGATGTCTCGGGATAGGTTCTCGGGGCGTTATAAGCATGATGACTGGTTTTGACAGCACATTAATATTCTCATGCATGTACTCTTTTTATTTGAATAAATCTGTATATGATTTCTCTTTCATTTCTTCTTTCTGCTTATGAGCTTCCTTATGAATCACTAGTGCCTCTGGTGGTTTAATCGCACCGAAAGTAGATGCCATGATGGTCGAAAATTAGCTCAATGTGTAACGGTTTGCATGCGGCGGCTTAGGGTTTTGGATCTCTTCTATTATGTTTTGTTTGGTCTTAGATTTAATCATCCATTTGTAGGAACTGATTTTTTTATGATTATCTTTTCTTTATTTGTTCATCATTTGTCTGTTGTTCTGAGTTTGTGGTGTGCTTAAGTTAGAGGAGGGATATGTAACTTTTGAATGAAACTGTGAAATCATTATTAACATAAAATTGTATTCTGTAGAGTGTTACAGCTAACCAAAAAATATTTTTATTTGTGATATATCCTATTGACAAAATTAAAGTTTGTATGCAAACAACCAAACATGCAATATGTTTTCGAGTCTTGACCAATTTACTAAAACATAAGTATTTTTTAAGTTAATGGAATAGATATATTTATGACTAAAATTATTTGGTGGCAAATTATCATCTTGATAAATTGAAAAGAAATAACTCATATTGATTAAATTGAAAGAGATTTAGAAAAGATTTAAAGATATTTTTATCTTTACTCATATTTATCTCATGTATTAAAACTCATGTATTACTAATATTATCAAATGGAATGTATTAATTATATATCTTATAATATCATGTAAGGTGTACATTATTTCAAAATTGCTATCAAATAAATTATTAAAATAACATCATACTTAATTCATGTATTATTTTTTTAATACAGCCTATCAAATGACTCTTTAAGGACCATGACATTGTCGACTTGCCGACCATGAGGGCATTTTCGAGATTAATTTGGCTAGTGCTAAAGAGGTCTTGTAAGATGAGTTTTTATTGTTGTACCCTTTTCCCAATAGGCGATAAAACCATATACTCATTTTTTAGTCACACTTTTGTCCTTGCTTTCATAACTGCTGACGTTTAATGAAGTGGCCACATGCAGTTCTACTTTTTTGCAGGTTGTATTTTGCTCCTATTTCTCAATTTTTATTTTTATTTTGGTTTTCCAAAATAGTTTAATTAGTTTCACAGCCGGCAGCCGTGAGAATAATCCTTTATTTCTATTGTCAGCAGTGCATTAAACGGTAGAGAACTTGCCATAGAGTTTTTTTCATTCATCAGAGATGGGGATCGAACCTCCAACCTCTTGCTTAAGGGGTGAGGTGCTGAACCACCACATCAACCTTTATGATTTCTGTTTTTCAATTTCATTACAATAGTTAAAGGGGTGGTTCTATTTTTCAAGGAAAAAGGAAGTCCCAAATGCAGGAAATTATTCGTTCATTTTCAAATATATAGTAGATATTTGGTCATGAAAATCATAAAAAAACAACAACGTATCAATTTTATTTGAAATTTTTTAAGTTCAAAATAGAGTTGGAGTTTTATTTGGCCATAGTATTTTGGAGTTAATATTTAAAATTGAAATGTATTATAAAAAGTGAAAATAATTTTTTTAAAAAAATAAAATTTTATGAAAATGGGATTATTTTATAAAAATGAAAAAATTAGATATTTTTTAAAAAAAATACAAAAGTGAAAAAAGTAAAATCAAATATTGTGACTTGTTTTTCAAAATTTGAAATACAACATCAAGTTATATTTGATATTTTTTAAAAAAAATACAAAAGTGAAAAAAATAAAATCAAATATTGTGACTTGTTTTTCAAAATTTTAAATACAACATCAAGTTATATTTGTTAATTTATGGCGACACACATATTTCAAAATAAAGTTAATACTATTCATGACTAAACGAGTACGTAGTTTCGGAAAATTTTACCCTGCACCTCACATTCCACGTAATACGTGAGTGAGGCATTTACTTTTTGGACAATTGGATTTATTGGCCTCCACTACACAATACAGTTTCACGAAAATTCTCTCTTCTTCTTTTTCGTTTTTCCTCTTATTTTCTATAACTATTGCTTCTCCATTGTTAACACTTTATATCCACCACTCAAGTTTTTCAAAACTTTTGTCATTTTATTTGAAAATTAATGTTTTATCTATAAAAGTCTCAAATACAATTTAAATTACATTTAAAATTTGAAAAATAGGTAAAGCCTTATTTTCATTTTTACTTTATTCTAAATTTCTAATTTTTATAAAATAATATTATTTAAATTATATTTCATGTTTAGATTAAGTATACTATTTTTAAAAAATATATATATTTAAATTCTATGTATTTAGTGCAAAATATATGGTCAAATATAATTCTAACTTAGTTACAATTTTAAGGATTTCAACTAAAGTATTTTTTTTAATTTTTATAACCAAATGTTTACTTGGTGTTTTTTTCCTTCTCTTTTTTTTTGGTCATTTTTTCTTCTTAGCTACTTCCTCCGATCACTTTTATTTGTCACTATTTCATTTTTAGAGGTCAAACTGTATGAACTTTGATCAATATTTTAAGATTTATTTTTTCATCATATTAATATGAGAAAGATTTCAATTTATAACGTTTTTCGTATTGTTTTCGACCATCTACATTTTAAATTTAAAATATTAAATTAATCTGCTTCAATTTTATCTTTAAAATTTATTCAAATTGGCCTTGAGAAGCGAATAATGACAAGGAAAAATAAACTAAAAAATTATTTTCTGAGTTTTTTGTATAATTTTTTCTTTAAAATATGGTGATGATATAATAAATAAATCGTTAGCCTTATGCTATCGAATTCAACTTCAAATAAAAAAATTCAACATAAACAAAGAGAATAATAAAAAGAAAAAATAATTATGATAATTAAACTAATAAAAAATGATCTACTTTTAGACATTTATTAAATAGAGATTATTTAGAATTATAATACCAAAATAAATAAATAAAAAATGACAGTGAAAAAAACTATATAAAAAATAATAAAGAAAGAACAACACAAAAAATTTGAGCAAAAGATAATTTGTGAAAAAAGAAAAAAAAAAAAAAAGAGGAAGGAGAGAGAAACAAAAAAAAAAGTGGAATATGACTTTCAGAAATGGGGCCTCCTAAGTCCACTTGGAAGAAAGTTAAATGCCTCACCCACGTATTACGTGGAATGTGAGGCCCAGGTTAAAACTTTCCCGTAGTTTCTACATCACATATTACTTGGGATTATCAAAACTTTTATTCAGTTTTTAGTATGCTTTCACTTTTTCTTGCCTTTGCTATATTTCTTCATTTCTACTGTTTTGTTTGTAGTATTATGAGAATTTTGAACATATATAAGCTAATGAGAAGGGTTTGAAAATAAGAGTTTACATAATCAAAAAATTATTAAAGGTTTATATCTTTTTTAAGATATTTATCAAGGACAAGATGGTCAAAATATTTTTTAATTTTTATGAATGCATATTTTTTAAGAAATGTGTCTAAACTAAAATAATCACTTAATTAGAAAAAAAAAGAGTAAACTATACAAAACATTGAATTTAACACATAAATGTATTACACAATTAAAATGTGAATGATTATAAAAAAATTTACATTTATTGAATTCTAATTAAGATTCAAACAAAAACATTAGATACATAATTAACAATTAAGAACTGAATGATCAAAACTTAGATTTTTATCATATATAAATAAATAAAGCATAAAACATGTTAAAAGGAAAATTTCCTCCCATATTTAAATATAAAAATTTATAAATAAATTTTAATTTTACTAATTTTTTCATTTCAATTTATACGATACTATTTGACTAGGCACGCAGTAAAAAGAATAAAAAACTTTTAAAATTTATAGTCTAAAATCAACCTTATATATTTATTAGGTTATAAATCATTTTATTAAGGATAAAATGAAAATTTTAAAATAAAATTATTTTAAATATAGAAAAGTGATACTTTTTAGATGAATTAAAAAGAAAAATGTACCACATAATTGAGATAAAAAGAATATAAATATTGGTCCTCTGCTCAGCACTAGCGACAAACCACTAGTTCTGGATAAGCAAAAATCTACATCTTAATGACTTAATCTTCAAAGATCTTTTTGAGTTGTTGTTGACTCTTGAAGAACAATCCTCTTTTAACTGCAAAGTTAGAAGTATCATCAATCATATGGAGTTAATTCCTCAAATTGTCACTCAACCATTTGTAGGGGGTGTGCGAATTTAATAGGTATAATAGATTTAGTAGGTTTCTAGTGAATCTATTTTTATTTGTGCGTGGATATTTTTTAAATTTTGTTTCAATATCTTTTAATAATTTACTTTTTTCGTAAGATATATTCATTAATTATTTTATCCTGTAGTAATTGCAGAGCTACAAATTTCTGTATAATAATTTATCCTATCTGTGCTATAATGTATATCTAATTCTAGATTTTCAATGTTATTTATTATCTTGTGTTGTTCTTCTCGTAGTGAGTTTTTTAAATTATATAAACTATCACATGTACTTTTATCTAAATTTTCTAAGGTTTTTTCTATCCATGCTAATTTTTCTTTTAGGTTTTCCATTATTTTTCTAATTTGGTTTCTATAATTAATTTCATTATTTAGATTTTCTTGATTTTCTCTAGTTTGTCTAATATATTCTAACATTTTTTAATCTGAATAATATCCTTCTGGGTAAATTTCTTCGTATAACTGTTCTAGACAATTTGTAGTTTCAATTTCATAGTTTATTACTTCTTCTAATATTATTTTCTTAATATCTATGATTTCTATGTTTTTAAGTATATATAAGATTAAAATTTTAAGATAATCTAGGTAATCTATCTTTTAAAATTGGTTTTATTATAGTGTTTTGTAGTTGTTTGTTTTAGCCTTAGTAGTTTTTGCATATTTTTATTAAGAAATTTTATATCTTTATTTTCCATGTATTTATCTATATTTATTTTTATCTGTTTTTCTAGTAACTGTATATTTTTTTATATCTTTTTCTAAAAATTTTATATAACTTATCATCGTAAGTATTTATAAGAGTAGTTAGGTAGATATGGTATGTAATTACTCTAGTCATGTAGTATTTACCAAAAGCTTTTTCTAATATGATTTTTCTTATATCTGCTATTTTTATATTTCTAAGTGCATACAAAATAAGTATTTTGAATTTATCTACCATCACATCAGATAAATTATCATTCATTTTCATAAAATTGCTTTTTTCAAAATATTCCCTTCAACCATGTACATAAAATATAGTCATCTTAGCTTACTATATACTAGATTATTCTTAAGTAATATGTTCTTCCGTCACTATTAACATGGTAATCTGGATACTTTTTCCCTTAAACAGCGCCTCTACTCTGGTTACTTGGACAATATTATCACTCAACATGTAGAAACATCTCACTAAAGTAACTTTTAAATTTTTTGGACAATATTATCACTGAACTACACATATATTTTCAACGGAGTGAAAACTAACGGAAAGTTAAATTTTTAACGAATTTTATTCATTCGTATTTTAATCTATATTTTTAGATCAAATGGCCATTAATTATATAAATTTTATTTAATCCATTTTAAATGTGTCTTTAGTAAAATATATTATATTTATGTAATTAGAGCAAAATGATGGTGCAATCTTTCGTTAAAAAGTGATATATCTTTTATTTTTAACGAAAGTTTATATATTTATCATTTTAGTTCTTTTTTAATTTAAAATTCAGTCTAACTATAAAATTTATTGTACAAATATTCAAAGATGAATAGTAATTATGTATCACCAATATTCGTTTTTTTAGATAATCTTTATTTTCTGTTAAGAGGAACTTTTTAAATACCAAATCTTTTTAATTGCAAATTTGAGATTAGTATGTAGGAGGAAAAAAGGGGGGAGATGGTATGATTTTTTTTTATGAAAATATTATTTTAGATTGCACCTCCATTTTGCGCTAGTTACATAAGTATAATTCATTTTATTAAATATATTTAAAATAAGTTAAATAAATTTTCTATAATTAATGGGTATTTGATCTAAAAATAAAGGTTAAAATATATATGAATAATTTTTTGTTAAAAATTTAACTTTTTCGTAGTTTTCACTTTGTTGGAAACATATATGTAGTTCCGTAATAATATTGTCCAAAAAAATTAAAAAGTTACTTTAGTGAGATGTTTCTACAAGTTGAGTGACAATATTGTCCTAAAAAATTCAAAAGTTATTTTAGTGACAATTTGAAGAATTAACTCCAATTATCTGAATCACACAGTTTTACCTTCACAATCTTCTTTGTTCTCGTGTAAAGATTTTTATTGAATTTCCAACCTATTAAAACATTGTATTTCTGGAATGAAGATGTTGTTTGATCATGTTAGTTAATTGGTTCCAAGAAGATGTACAACTCATGGTGGACGTTAGTGCATATTAATTGACATTGAAAAAAAATTATGGAAAAGAATATTTTTTTTTGTTTCAATTTATGTGGCATATTTCCTTATTCATGATTCAAACAAGGTAAGTTCGATATGAATTTGGACGTGAAATCTTTAATTCTTTTGAGATAAATTTATATATTTGAAACTACCTAAAAAGTACTCTAAGTCACAATAATTGACTATTTAAAATATTTGAAACATATTTTTTTTAAAAAAAAATTACGATCAAACATATACATATTTGAATTTCGATAAGTAAAATATGCCACATAAATTGAGAAAAAGAGTGTGTGAATTTTTTTAGATAACAGTGGTAATTTTTTTGAGTTTATGAGGAAAAAACTGCTAATATTTTGAAATCATGAGGTACTTCGTTTGTTGTTCATGAAGTGTGAAATATGCGACATTACAATAAAACAAGAAACGTACGTAAATTTTGAATCTTCATATATGTCATGCTCCATAATTATTACTTTCTCCGTTAAATATTACTTGTCAACTATTGACTTGACACATAGGTTAAGAAATAATAAATAATAGCTGTAATTTTACTGTATCACTCTTTGGATATAATAAATTTAATGTATTGAAAAATGTATTGAGTCATGAATGATATTTAATAGTAAGGATAAAATAAATAGAAAAAAGGTAATTAACCATGATTTTTTAAACTGGACATCTCTTTTTAGTATAATGAACAAATATTATTGGTCGAATAAAGTGTTAGAATACAAAGCAATAGTGCCGCAGAAATAGTTAAACAACATACCTCTAGCCATTATTACGAAGTCGTTAGTGAAGTCACCTTCTTCCAGTGAGTATTTCCTACTTCAAAGATTTTTTAAGCACTCAAAACCTCATTCATAGATAATATGGAGTTTTAAAGAAGTAATGTGTTCAGAGACTCTCGAATCAAATGTCATATTTATATTGTTCTCCATTAAGCACGATTTTTGAAATTAATAATAACTTTATTTGGAGAAGTTACTGGCAGTTTTCTACATGGACAGTATCGGAGAGGTTAGATGGAATATGGTCCTAAACTTATGGACCACAATTTATTCAATTCTATGATTCTCTCACTTGGTTTGTATGCTTTAACTCCATAGAAGGAAACATTATACATGACTCATCATAATATTTCCCTTATCACAAGTAGTACCTTCCACGTATTACATTGTATTACATTTTTAAACTTTAGCCTATAATAACTTAATGAACAAACAAAATGTTTATTCAAGGTCCATATTCTAGTGACATTTCTCAAAGTAATTGAATATGCACATAATAAAAAAATATGAGAATATCATATAAAATTGAGTTTCATCAACATTCATTATTACAACAAAAATTTACCTAGTGAAACTAAGACCCATTGTGACTATGTGATTCTTAAATTTCTATAGGTTAAAGGATCAACTAACACTACTTCAGTACTATTATGTTCAATGATCGCTTTCTTATCTTTACCACATTCTCTTATGACTAGATATTTGATGTTCATATGCTTGCTTCGACTATCACTTTTGTTATCTTAGGCAAAAAAATAATAGCTGAATTATCACAATATAACTTTAATGGCTTAAACGTAGAGTTAACAGTTCTTAGCCTAGATATGAAACTCTTCAATCATACACCATGTGAGATAGCCACAAAACAAGAAACAAATTCAACCTCCATATTGAAAGTAGTAATAAAAGTCTGTTTTAGCACTCCTCCATGATATAACTCCACCGATTAACATAAAAATGTATCCAAAAGTGAATTTTTGTGAATCAACAAAGTCAACAAAGTCTGAATCAAAGTAGCCAATGACTTCCAAGTCATTTGATCGCTTGTACATAAGCATGTTGTCTTTTGTCCCTTGAAGATATCTTAAGACTTTCTTTGCAGTTCTCCAGTGGTCAAGACCTAGATTACTCTGATATTTTTCTAACATTCCAACACAAATGCTATGCCAGGTCTTGTACAAACTTAAGCATACATTAAGCTTTCAATAGCAGAAGCGTATGGAATGTCTTTCATCTGTTTTTTTTTAATATCATTCTTCGGGCATTGATTTAAGTTGCACTAGTTACCCTTCACATTAGAAGCTACACTTGGTGAACAATCTTTCATTCTAAAACTCTCTAAAATTTTACTGATATAGGCTTCTTGCAATATACCTAAGGTACCTTGATGTTTATCTTGGTGAATCTTAATATCAATGACATAAGATGTATCACTCATTTCTTTCATATCAAAAAATTTAGAGAGAGATTGTTTCACCTCATGTATCATTTCCTTATCAGTGGATGCAAGTAAGATATCATATATATATAGAACTAATAAACATATTTTACTCCCACTGACCTTCTGGTATATTCATTAATCTATAATATTCTTAACAAAGTCTAATAAAGAGATGACATTGTGAAATTTCAAATATCATTGATGAGAGGCTTGTTTTAGTTCATATATGAATTTATTTAATTTACATACCAAGTGCGCACCATCATCAGAGGAGAAACCTTCAGCTTGTTTCATATAAAACATCTTTCTTTAGATCACCATTGAGAAATGCAATTTTCACATCCACCTGTTGCGATTTTAAGTCAAAATGAAATATTAATACCAATACAATGTGCAACAAATTCTTTTTAGACATAGGAGAAAATATTTCTATGTACACAATTTCTTTCTTTTGAATGAAATTTTTAGCAACAAGTCTTCCTTTATATCTTTCAATGTTACCTGATGAGTCCTTTTTAGTTCTAAAGATCCACCTACATTAAATGACTTTTACACCATTAGGCAACTCGACATGATTGTAGACTTTGTTACTTTTCAATTTCAAAAGTGAGTGAATGTGATATTTGGTTGGATAATAATTTTGTATACTTAAAGAATTTTGATAGCCACTATGAGCTTGAAGAAGAAGTGGGAAAAGGACATTTTGGTTAGACTTCTATAGCTAAGGGGAGAAAAGGGAGCTTGAAGGGGCATAATGTGGCTGTAAAAGCTATTTCAAAATCAAAGGTTTGCCATTTTATGCTAAGTTTCTCAATTAGTATATCTTGAGATGAATTTTATTTCTATATGACTTGTAAAAAAAGTAGGAGTTTTTTTTTCTATATATGGCTTGGATGTTGAATCTTGTTGAAGTTTTCATTTTTCATTTATGTTGATTGTAGTTTACCTAGTTGGAGATGTCTTTTTATTTTTACAGTACTTTAAAGTGCAAGGTGTTTGGTGACTGCTTAGAATGAGCTGACTAATGAAATCAGAAATTTGGTGAAGGGTGCACAAAATTAATATACACTGATAATAGGAAGTCTTTCATTTTTATTGCGTGCTTAAAATTTGATTGGTTAAATCAAGGTGTGGATGTGATCCAACACTTATCATATATAGTTCCTTTTCGTCTTAATTCCCTTCTTATTTTCCATAGACATGTGTTGTGTCTACCTGCACGCACCTCGACTAATTCATCTAGACTCACGCCATACATCAATCATTTGTTTATCACCTTGTGGATAACAGTCTTCATAGTTGTTATTGTTCAAATTTTTCTTTTCCTTTGGGTTTTTCCTTTTTATCTTTTATTTCTAACTTGAAGTTAAATAGATGTTTGTTTCTCACTACCAAGTGGAACTGTTAAATTGTTAAAAAAGTTTGTAGTATTTATTGCTAGAACATACCTACAGTTAGTGCAACAAGGTAATGGAATCTATTAATCATTTTTCTTAAGCCATAAGGGTAATGAAATCTATTTATCATTCTTCTTATACTGTCTTTTAATCTTTGATATGAATAAGATGTCTTTGACTCTTGTTATAGAGGATCTGATAATTATCTTTAGAGCCTATCTTAATAATACCTTCTCTGTTGAGTTAGTTGCTTATTTGTCACGGTTATCCTTTCAAAATATTCTATGATTATTGCACCTGAAGAATATGATAAAAAGATAGTTGAAAGAATTCTTATGCCCTCCTCCTAAAGGGTTTGAACATAATGGATCCTTTATCTTCTCGGGTATCTATTTCAGTGATTTTTCATTAGTCTTTGTTGCATATTTTTTTCATTCGATTTTGGCATATTAGAATGAACATCCAAGTATACATCAGTTAAGAAGTTTCTGCATATTCAAAAAAAATATTCATAGTTGTTCTTGACTTTAGGTACTTGCGATAAGACTAATCGATAAACAATGCCTCAGTTCAAATTTTGTTTGAGATTGCTGCAATTATCTTCTAACTTCAAGTTTAATACTTGTTGCGAATGAGTCAGAATAACGACTATTCAGGAAGGTGATTTTAGAGGGTGCTTTCTGCTATTTTGTTTGTTCTTAGAGTCTTCCTTAAATTCTCTTTCAAGTAGTGCTCTTGGTGCTCAAGGTGCAATCATGCATAGCTAAAGATCTACAACACTTTCACTAGGTAGTTGTTTTCCTAGTTCACAGCTTTCAACATGATCACTCACTCATGGAGAAGTAACTAAGATTCCTTGCCAGAGTAATGAGTTTGTTCTTCAAATTTTGCGTAGAGTACGATTGCATTTTGAGAAGTTCATTGAAAACCTAAAGGTTTGTTGTATTTTTCACTTGCAAAATAGTTTATCCTTACCATCTACATTGAAGTATACCTAATTTTTTTTTCTCTTATATGTTTGTGTGCTTTGGGCCTTTAATCCTTATTCTGGGCTTTGTTTGGGATAAATGAAGGAATAACATTTTGCTTTTCACTGATTAATAACATATAAGAAAAGATTGGGAACAATCACTTGAGGTTTATAAAATTTTGGGATCAGTTTCTATTCGTTGTTGCATCATTATTTTACAATTTACATAAGGAAGTCAACACTTAGCAATGTATCGCTTAAAAGTTTTAAAACTTCCTCAGATAGGCGAGCTTCTACGTATTCTTTCACACCTTTTCTTGTAGATCAGTGATTTCGAGAAAGCCTAACTTGATTTGAGTCACAGTTGCAGCAGAGCAAAGGTCAAGTTCAATGTTAATCGTGTTGACAATATGGTTACTCAGGCAATTGTCCTACTTGATACATAAAGATATAAATACCTTTTCCATGAGAGTCAGGTATGTTTCTTATTTGCCTTGATTAACTTCATGTGTTGTACTTTTACATGATCCAGTCACAGTGCCATACTATGGTCAGTTTAATAGTAACTATCAAGGTTACAATTTTGATGCTTGGTTTGTAGTTTTCACGTCAAAATAATATATGTTTGTTTACCTTAGGAGAAAGCATGATACATGTCATTTCTCTATCAATTGAATAATTTATCTGTATGTCAGTCACTAAAAAAAATCTTAGGCCATTACTTGGTATCCATTATTCTTACATTCGTATGGCTTTCTGCAATATGGATAAGTATATGTTTGTTTTGAAGACTGCCTCCATTTCAGTCCATTTGATTCTTGTATTGAATACGTGTTGATGTAGAGAATGGTTCATGGCATTTTTCGGAGTTGGTCAAGATTGTCAATGACAATGATCTATATGCCAAAGTTACAAAATTCGTTGATGACAAATCCCGTTTGTCTGAAGACAAAATTTCAGCATTAACTGAAATAGTTGGAGATGAAAATAAAGCAAAATAAATTATAGAAGTTGTTAAAGCATCCATGGGTATGATATCATCCTTTCTCAAGTCATGAAAATGAGTCACGGAAATGATTCTCATTCCTTTTTCTATCCTTTTGGGCTCTAACTCTCAGGACGGGATTTATCTCCAGTTGACTTGATTAATGTCAAACTATTTACATAGAGGGGTAATGGACCTTGTTGAGTACAGGAAGAATCTTTATGATTATCTAGTTGTCAATTTTTTTTTGATATTGACAACTGTGTATTTTCTGAAAGATGAATTTGAAAGTATCGGTGTATGTATTTATAGTGATAAAATAATTTTTGAATTGCAATTGAGATAAAGATAAAGAGTTGGAATAACATAATTCTAAATTCAAATTAGTTTATGATAAGCACAAAGAATTGAGATAACACTAAAACACTAAAATCATGGAGAAAGTTATAATAAAATTGAATTTGAAATTATTATGGCTAGAATGTGTTTTAATTGTCATAAAATAGGATCCGTGTAAAGACACTTAAAGAATATGTAAATTATTTTAATTTTTATTTCTCAATTTAGATGAATAAATAAATTGGCGCCACTATTTTCAGTTCCAAAAAACAAATATTTATTTAATTAAAAAAAATTATCTTTAGCACAAAATTTAAATTTGACCAGATAACCTACAAAAGCAATCGAATACATAAATGAATAGAGATATCTAAGAGAAAAAATATTTTGCTGATTTTATGAGAAATTTTTAAAAAATAGGAGTCTGTTAAGATAGGTTATAGAGAAATTTTCTCACTAATTTAAACTTTTCAGTTTGGTTAAGATATGTTCTGTTGACCTATTAATAAGTATGTATATTTGAATTTATTTATTTTTATTAATTTAAAATTTTCAATTCAAAAATTTTCTTACAACACTTATAATTTTGTAATAAAAAAATGTAATGTGGCTTTTTAATAGCTTGTCACGTGACTTCTTGTCTTGTTTCGTCCTCTGCTTTATAATATATATATAGATGTTTGATTTTCTGTTTTGTAATCTCCTCCTCAATTCTCCTTTCTCTACTCCTAATTATTTTTTTTTAAATAGTTAAACAATAGAAATTACAAGACAAAACTAAATAATAATTTCTCATTTTATGACATATGCACCAAGCGTAAATATACATATGACAAGAAAAAAGATAAAATAACTTCATCT
This sequence comes from Capsicum annuum, assembly GCF_002878395.1. Lineage (NCBI taxonomy): Eukaryota > Viridiplantae > Streptophyta > Magnoliopsida > Solanales > Solanaceae > Capsicum > Capsicum annuum. Next base: position 49,174,622 of record NC_061114.1, read on the forward strand.
TTATCATCTAAAGTGTCACAATTTTAAAGGTTTAGAAATTAATTAAAATTACTATAATAATCTTATAAAAAAATAGTTAAATAATAGAGATTACAAGAAAAAACTTTATAATAGTTTTCCCTTTCATGACATATGCATCAAGTGCAAAAAATTTTATTATGGCCCAATACGCCATATAATAATTGTATGAGGCCTTTTATAAATTGACATGTGGAGCTTGTGGCCCCACTGATTAAGAAGTCCATTCTTTCTTTTTCATTGTTCTTTTTCTTGTTCTTTATTTATTTTAATTCTAACTTTTTCTTCTTTCTTCCATATAATACTCCTTTTTTTTTTTTGGGATTTTCTCTTTTACTTTTTTGATGTTAAGTTAAATTTTTAATTAATCAAAGTTGAAAAATTATATATATATATATGAGTGATATTTTTGTCTTTTGTCACACAAGAAAGTAACATTTAAATTAAAAAGTAATATTGTTTTGGTTTAATATAATATTTTTTTAAAAAAATATTTATGTGTGTTTAAAAATAAAATATCATATAAATTTTTCAAATTTGCATTAAATATCATATTGAACTGAGAAAATAAAGGTGAATGTTTTATTCATCAATTTTAATAATTTTATATTATTTTTTTCTTTCATTTTTACTTATTAAGTTTTGCTTTATAAAAGAAATTTTGACTAAACTTGAAAGCTAAATTGAAGTAGATTAATTTAATATTTAAATTTTTTAATTTAGATGCTTATAAATTATATGAAAACATATTATAAATTATAATCCTACTTATATTAATATAATTAAAATTTTTTTTAAAATATTGATCAAAATTAATGCAGTTTGACTCTCGAGAAGCGTACATGACCAATAAACTCTTGAAAAACGTACATGACCAGTAAACTTATTCTTATATTATTAAGACTAAAAATTTTATTTAATTGTGAATTAAATATATACTCAAATTCTAAACAAATTTAATTTTTTACTCTAACTATGAATTAGTTTTCAATAGGAAACAATAATATCTAAATGAGAATTTCCTAATCTATGTGCCATTTGTTATTCCACTTAACAACCTCTTAAAATTATACATACTTTCCCAAGCCTTTTTTTCAACTTGAAGTAGTTAAAAAATGAAAAAATAATTATCCAGGAGAATGTTAATTTATAAAAGGCCTCTTACAAATATTAATGAAGTTGATGAATAAAATATCCATCTTTATTTTCTCAGCTCAATATACTATTTAATATAAATTTGAAAAAAAAATATGATGTTTTATTTTTAAATACATTTAAATATTTTTTTTAAAAAATATTATATCAAACCAAAACAAAATTTACTTTTTAATTCAAACGTCACTTTCTTGTGCGACAAAAGATAAAAAAATTCAGACTCATATATATATATATATATATATATATCATTGTTTAACTTTAATTAATTAAAAATTTAGGTTAACACCAAAAAAGTAAAAGAGAAAATGTCAACGAAAAAGAGAAGTATTATACGAAAGAAACGGAAGTTAAAATCAAAATAAATAAAGTAGAAAAAATAAAAGAAAGAACAATGAAAGAGAGAAATTATTAAAAAGTTTTTGTTGTATAAGTGGGGCAGTAAGCTCCACATGTCAATTAATAAAGGGCCTCATATAAAATTTTATGATGTATGAGGTCTATAATAATTTTTTCCACCAAGTATAAATATTCATATGACAAGAAAGAAGAAAAAATAAGAGAAAATATATAATTACCCTCTTGATCTTGTCCGAGATTTGTAGAAAGAAACCTAAATTTTAACTTCGACCTATTATCCCACAATTCTTCTTTATTTTGTTGCAAATACACCATTTTAACCCCCTGCGTGTACACACGCTTCATAGGCGCGTGAAAGGATTCAAATTTGACTTTTTTTTATCAATAAAAAGGTGTCACGTATAAATAATTAATATATAATTTATATTTTTTTTTAAAATAAAAAAATTTAATATTTATTTATTTATTTAAATCACCCTCCCCCTCTCCCCAACCCACCCTTTCTTCTTCAATACCTTCAACACTTCATTGAAGGTTTTTTTTTTTAAATATCATTAAAGCTCCATTAAAGCTCAATACACTATCTTCTTCAACACAATATCTTCTTCAACACCATTAAAGCTCCTCCATTAAAGCTTTATTGAAGCTTTTTTTTTAAAAAAAAAAAAACTTTAAAACTTTATTAAAGTTCCTCCACTAAAGTTTCATTAAAACTCATTTAACTATCTTTAAAACTCAATTCAATCATTTAACTATTCTTAAAATTCAATTCAATCATAAAATAATTTTTTCAATTGATTTGAACAAAAAAAAATAGATGGGAAGAGGTTTTGACGGAGTGAGGGGGTTAGGAGGAGATGCTGACAGGGTGGGGATGTTGAATGGGGGTGGGGGTGGAGGGGAGCTGTTGAACATCGGGATGGAGGGGGGGGCTGGATAGGGGGGGGGGGGGGGAAGGGGGGGTGGGGTGGGGTGTTAAAGTAAAAAAAAGTAAAATTTTATTAAAAATAAAAAAATAAAAAAATTAAACGTATTGGTGCGTGCGTGTGTTCACTCTCTTTGTTATGACTGAGATTCAGTAAAAAATAGTGTGTTTGCAACGGATTAAGTAAGAATCGTGGGGTAATATGTCGAATTCAAAGTTTAGGTGTCTTTTTGAAAATCTCAGCCAATATCAGAGGGGTAATTATGTATTTTATCATAAAATAACTCTGTCTTTCTCATTCAAAGTATCACAATTTTAGAGGATTTAAAATTAATTAAATTTTTATAATAATCTTGTGAGGACTATTAAAAATTAATACTCCCTCTTATATATAATACTCCCTTCATTTCAAAAAGAATGATTTCTTTTGAGTTGACACAAAGTTTAAGAAAATAAAGAAGATTTTTGAATCTTGTGGTCTTAAATTAAAGTTGTGTTAAATATACCAAAATGTCCTTTAATCTTATGGTCCTAAGCATGTCATGTGGAAAGTTAAAATTAAAGTATTGTCAAAAAGAAAAAGGAATCATTTTTTTTAAATGAATTAAAAAGAAAAATAAATTATTCCTTTTAAAATGGAGGGAGTAGTAATACAGTGAGATGCTACTATATACTTACTCCTTATTTTGAAAGGAGAGTTGAGCTCTTCTTTACCCTGGATTAGGGGTGTTTCAGGGACTTTGCTTTACAATTTGCGTTGCATTACTTGTTCATTGCTGTTTCGAATCTGTACTTTTTCTTTAATGGTAAAAAAACTTATTCTTAACCAGCAGTTTCATTATTATTTTTGACATTTAAAATGTTTTTCTCCTATTTCCTTTTGTACATCTCGAATAAAAGGTTGAATTTTTAGTGCCTGTTTGGGGTTGTTTATTTTTCAAAGAAAAATATTTATTTTGAGAAAAAATATTTTTTTTTTAAAAGAAGGGTGTTTGATAAACTTGTAAAAGTGCATTAAAAAAAAACAGAAATATTTTTTCTGCTTCTGAAAAGAAGCAGAAATTTCTGCTTTAAAAAAAAAAAACAGAAGCAGAAGCAGAAAAGTATATTTTCAAGACTAAAATATCGCTATTATTCTCTCTCTCACACACACTAATATATATATATATATATATATATATAAATTAACATATCTTATAAGTATAATTAAAGTTTGATTTTAATACTTTATACTTCATATTTACATCATAATTTTTTATTTTATTTATGATTTATATATTATTATTATTATTTTATTTTCACTCATTTTATTTAAATAAATTTTTAAAAATCATTGATGATTTTTCGAATAATATAAAACTTTTATTTCTTATTATTAATGATAATAAATAACAGACGAATCACGTTATAAGAATAAATGATATTTTGACAACACTTATAAATTTTTTTTCGAATATTTGATTTTAAATAAATATTTGTTCCCATGTAGTTTACATATCTGAAGAAGGAGATGAGCCTTTTGGTATACCGTCAGAAATACAAGACAAATCTTCTACTAGTATGGAGAGATCGAATAATAAAATTAGGGATGAAATCATTAAACATTTTGTGATGTATGAAGGACTAATTATTTTTGTCGTTAATTTTTTCATAAATAATGATTTAATTTATGAAATAGTTTTTATATTTATTTTTGTTTGATAGTTTAAAGTGATATTTAAATTATTTAAGTAATATATCACTATTAATATTTTTAATGTATTTATGTATATAAATGTTGATTGAAAATTTTAGAATACGTGCTTTTAATTAAGTAAAAATATAATTTTAATTAAAAATATTATAATAGATATTTAAAATAATTTTTCTCTATAAATTGATTTTAGTAGTAAAAGTCTATTGATACATGTTATTTTTGGTATTTTGTCTCAAAAAAATACTTATAAAAAAGATTATCCAAACATAATTTATTTATTAAAAATATTTTTTAAATAAATTTACCAAATATAAATTACTTTTTTTAAAACTATTTTTCTAAAATATTATTTTATAAAAATACTTTCTTAAATAAGCAATCCCAAACGAACTCTTAAATCTCTTAACTCATTTAATGATCCTTGATATTGCTGTATATTTCACATTGTCCTACGGTTAGAGTTATGTATCCTAGGTTGCTGCAGCTTTTGGTTTTCTAAAAAGTTGTAAAGTTATCCTTGTTTTGTACTCACAATTTGAATGGATAAACACAAACTAAAATTACCTTTTCTTTGCCAATAGAAATCAAATTGAAAATTTTTCACTCCTCTCATTAGTTTTAGATGAATAAATATTATATATTACCTCAAGTTTCTATTTTTCTCAAATTTTGTTGTCCCTTCTCCACGTTTGCTTATGTGAGTTTCTTTAATTTATGTTGTTCTTTTCAATATTTGTTTCTACTTGTTGCTGTAATTTTCGTCTGCTTTCCATATTATTATTCTTTTGGAGTTGTCAATTTGTAATTTTGGTTAGCTTATTTATCTAAGTTTTTTGGTGTGAGTTTATTATATTTAGGGATGAAGAAAATAACATTTCGTTAAAATCACAGCAGACACTGCTTTTGTTTCTTTTGTGCGAGTAAATTCATCATTTATGTTTGAAAAATTATCTATAAATATTATTTTTATTTTATTTAGGATAAGAATATCATTCAATTCTTTCTATTTTTCTTAAAATATACTTAACACCTCAAAACCTCCTCTCTCCTACTTGAAATGTCATGTCATTAAAATTTCTTTTTTTTTTATAAATAAATCTATTTAACTTATCAAACTTATTTAACTAAAGATTTATTTTAATTTTTTTTTTTTTTAAATACACATGATACTCTAATCATTGAAGATTAATTTAATTACACCAATAACTTGAATTATTTTATTTGATATGTACTTTTCGAAGTTTCTTTTATTTACTTATTTATTTCACTATTTAATAATAATTAAAACTCAAGTACTTATAAAAATTGATATTTATTTAATTTTTTTGTTATTTATTTTATATATTGATGATTCTTAAAATTTAAAAGAAATAAAAATGATGAATTTCATATTTTAGACATTAAATTTGTTATTTATATGAGAATAAAAGAATAAAATTTACTTTTTTGGATTATACAAACGAATTTTTGGATTAATATAATCCAAAGATATTATATTATCTTCAAATATAGAGTAACAGAGAAATAAAAGAATATAATTTGTTATTTAAAAGCATTGATGACAAATCTATGGTAATTTTTGTTGCCAAACAAAATTTAATAAGAAAATTTTAATATGTATTATTACCTGAAAGCATATATGTTTGAATTTAGATTGGATTGGATTAATTATGAGAAGACCATTTAAAAACAGAGAAACTTTTAGAAAAATTAAAGAATCTTTAATTAGTAATTATTCAGAATATATAAGCCTAAATAAAAGAAAAGAAAACCCACAAAGATTAGCCTACCTAATTACCTTAATATCTAGTATTGAAACAAAATTAATAATCCATTTAAAATCTAGAAGAATGAGACACATACCACCTCATTATGATAAAATTAGATTTAGATATCCACCAAAATATTATAAATATAGTTTAAATGAATAAAGTACAAAAATACAAATAACTAAAACAAATTATTTCAGAAAAACGTAAAGAATTAAAAATAAGAATAGAAAGATTACATTATAATATATTTGTCGGAGTTAGTGAAAACTCAATAAATACACAAAAAAGTAAAATATCAAAATTAGAATCACAAATAGATAGTTTAGAATATATATACCAACATGAACTATTTACAATAAAATGAACAAAGAAGAATTTATAATAGATGAAAAAATATATGAAAATCACGAAGGATTAAAAATAAAAATAGTATTTTCTAATCTAGGAAGAAGATATAAGAAAATAGGTGAATATTTATATCTAATGTTAGAAAAAGAAGAATTAAAATTAGAAGATAAATTAACAGTTATGGTAAGAATAGAAAGAGAAAATGAAGAAATAGATAGGAAAAAGGAAATAAAAAAAATAAAACAACAAACTACAGAAGAAATACGAAAAATAGAAGAAACTAAAAATAGTAGGATTGGTGAATTAGAAAAAGAACTACAAATGTTAAAAGATTTGTATGAACAAAGACAAAAAGAAAAGGAAGAAAAAGATAAAGAACAAAAATTACTAAACTAGATAAATCAATTTAAAGAAAAATTAGAAATAAAAGATAAAGAAATAAAAAACAAGGAATTAGAAATAAATAATATAGATGTTGAAGAGACAGATAATTATGATTTAGAAGATAGTGAAATATATACAGAAATATTAACAAATACAAAAAATTTAGAAATCAACGAAAAATAAGAAGTTATTAATGAAGAAAACTTAGAAAATATCAACACAGAAATAAATACTCTTGATAAAAAAGAAGATGAAAACATAATAATTAGAACATCAGAAATAAGAAAACCTACATATTATAAGAATAAGTTTAAAAGATATAATCTAAAGAATGAATATGACAAACGGACACCAAAACAAATAGTTAATAAAAATTATAGCTTTTTATAGCTTTTTAGACTTAGACTGTGTAATAGATACAGAAAAAACATTACAATTATGTATAGGATATATGACAAAACAATTATTAGATAATAATATAAACATAACAGATGCACCAGAATATATAGAAAGAACACTAATAGGAACAACGAAATTATGATTTTCAAATTTAACTGAAAATAGCAAGAAGGTATTAAGAACTAATAAACCTATAGAAGGAACATCATCAACAATAACTAAACTAACACCTATAGAATTATTAAAAAAATATGAAACAACTATAAAAGATGAATTTGGTAGTATGACAACAATAGAAGAAGAACAAAATGAAGAAAAAGATACAAATAGGAATTTAATGTTAAAATTAGCAATATGTAATATGTGTTATATAGATGAATATACTTGCGCATTTAAAGAATATTATTATAAAGGAGCATATAATATATAGAAGAAAGTAAAGAAATAAGAAAATTATATTTCAATAAATTACTCGAACCATTTAGTCCAAAGATAATAAAGAGTTGGGAAGAAGCAAAAATAGTAGATACTCTAGGAGCAAGAATAAAATTTTTACAACAATAGTATAGAAACTTATGTGAAAAATATAGAGAAGAATTAAAAATGGAAAAAACATTGATAAGAAATTTAGCATGTTGCAAAAATAAAATAGCACCTTAATTCGGATGTGAAGAAAGATATTATAAGAAAAGAAAAAGACATAAGAAATATAAGAAATATAAAAAATCAAAATATAAATACAAGAAACCAAGAAAAAGATATTATGTAAAAAATTATAAATATAAAAGACCATATAGAAAAAAGAAATCTATAAAAGAATGTACTTGCTATAATTGTGGAAAATTAGGACGTTTAGCTAGAGATTGTAAATTACCTAAAAATCCAAAAAATAAACAAATATCAGAAATAAAAATAGATAATACAGAATATATGCAGATAGATTATATAGATTATGAATTAGAAAGTGAGGATAGTATATATGAAATTTCAGAAAATGAAACAAATAGTGAAATAGATGAATCAAATGACTGAAGAAGATATAAAAATAATAACAAAGGAAGAATATTTAAATGATGAAGGAACAGAACAAAAAATAATATTTGACAGTAACATATTTGATGAAATAAAAAGAAAAGAATTAGACTTAAGTGTAGAAAAAATATTTAAAATACCAACAATAAAAAATTTATTTACTAAGAAAAAAGAAGAATATTATGTAGTATGCCAAAAGGAACATGTAATAGACTGTAGATATGCAAAAGGTAAAGCTAGTATACCACTAGTAACAAAAAGAATAATTAATAAAGAGATAAACTATATAAAAAGTAGAGACCCAATAAAATATGTACACCTTGGAGGTACAGAGATATTAATAAAAGCATATTTTAGAGAAGGAATAGATACACCAATAGAATTATATTTAGCAGATGATAGAATTATAAAACCTGTAGAAAAAAGCATAATAACTGCCATAAAAGGAAATTTAATATACCAAAAATTTTAATTTATAATAAGTGCAAATTATTCAGTAGCGGTAACAGATAAAAATATAGATAAATTATTAGTATTATATTGGAAAATATCAGGAATAGAATTAACCCCAGGAAGTAAAATATTTACAGCAAGATGCAAAAATTTATATGTATTAACAACAAAACATAAAATAACAGGAAAAAATAAGATTAACAAAATACGAATAGAAAGTTCATTCGAACAAATTGTAAAAACAATAGATTATAATGATTATAGCCATAGAGACATAGATATAGAAGAAAATTTAGAAATAGTAAATGATAGAATAAGTACAACGAAAAGAATAGCTGATGAAAAATCAGAATCATCAAGCTCATAAAAAAGAACAAGTTATGAAATAAATTCAACAAATAATTTAAACCAATATTACATAACAGGAAAGGTAAATGAAAAAGAATATTTAATACTCTTAAATACAGGACAAGAAGAAAATTATATAGCAAAATATCTAGTAAAAAATGAAGAAATAAAAACTAATAATGATATATGCCCAGATCTACCAAGAAGTTTAATAAATAGTAAAAATATAGCAGAAAAAGAAATAATAATAGGAATTAGAAAAATAAAAATAGAATTTGAAGTAAAGGAAGAAATGCAAAAAACAGACATAATATTAGGAATAAAATGGCTAGAACAAGTAAAACCATATAATATAGAACATACACAATTAACCTTAACATATAACAGAGAGAAATTATTCTTAAGAAGAGCCTTAACATAAAATGAAAATATATGTATTAATGAAGATAGTAGTAGAAAGATATTACAGTAGATATTATACGCCTATGATAGATACAGGAGCAGAAGCTAATTTATGTAGATATAATTGCTTATCAGAAAGCAAATGAGATAAATTAAAAACACCAATAATAGTTAAAGGATTTAACAATGAAGGAAGCTTAATTACTTATAAAGTTAGGAATGTAAAAATACAAGTATGTGATAAGATATTAACAATAGAAGAAATTTATAATTATGAATTAACATCAAAAGATATACTTTTAGGAATGTCGTTTTTATATAAATTATACCCACATATAATAACTAGAACAGATTGATGGTTTACAACACCATGTAAACAAAAAGTAAGAGCAAAAAGAGTTAATAATAAAATAAGAAAGAAAACTGATTGGATAATAGGAAGTGAAAAAATTACACAAAAGTTAGAAAATATAAAAAATACTGAAGATACAATAGAACTAGTCGTATTCTCGATAAATAAAACAGAAATAACTATATTTTCAATAAATAAGATAGAAATAATTAAGAAAAAATTAGAACAATTATATAGTGAAGATCCATTAAAAGGATGGGAAAAACATAAAACTACTATAAAAATTGAATTAATAGATAAAAATAGCATAATAACCCAGAAACCATTAACATATAATTTTGACGATTTAAAAGAATTTAAAATGCATATAGATGGATTATTAGAAAAATAATATATACAAAAAAGTAATAGTAAACATAATAGTCCAGAATTTATAGTAAATAAATATAGTGAACAAAAAAGAGGAAAAAGTAGAATGGTTATTGACTATAGAAATTTAAATGCAAAGACTATGACATATAATTATCCAATACCAAATAAGATATTAAAAATAAGACAAATACAAGGATATAATTATTTTAGTAAATTCGATTGTAAATCAGGATTTTACCATTTAAAGTTAGAAGAAGAATCTAAAGAATTAACCACATTTACGGTACCACAAGGATTTTATGAATGGAACGTATTACCATTTGGATATAAGAATGCACCAGGTAGATATCAACATTTTATAGATAGTTATTTTAAACAATTATCAAATTGTATAGTATACATAGATGATATATTATTATATACAAAAACTAAAGAAGAACATTTAAAATTATTAGGACAATTTACAAATATAATAGAAAAATCGGGAATAAGTCTAAGTGAAAAGAAAGTCGAAATCATGAAAAATCAGATAGAATTTTTAGGAATACAAATAGATAAGAGTGAAGTAAAAATGCAACAACATATAGTACAAAAAATAATAAATTCGAAAGAAGAATTAGATATAAAAAAGAAATTACAATCATTTTTAGGATTAGTAAACCAAGTAAGAGAATATATTCCAAAATTAGCAGAAACTTTAAAACCACTACAGAAAAAATTAAAAAAAGGATGTAGAATATAACTATAATGAAGAAGATAAAAAACAAGTTCAAAAAATAAAATTACTTTGTAAAGAATTACCAAAACTATAATTTCTAGATGAAAATAGAAAATTTATATATATAGTAGAAGCAGATGCTAGTGAATGTAGTTATGGAGGAGTATTTAAATACCGATATGAAGCAGAAAAATTAGAACACCATTGTAGATACTACTCAGGTACGTTCAATGAAACAAAAATAAAATGGGAAATAAATAGAAAAGAATTATGTTCATTATATAAATGTTTGTTAGCATTCGAGCCATATATTGTATATAACAAGTTTATTGTACGAACGGATAATACACAGGTACGCTGGTGGTTAACAAAGAAAATACAAAATTCAGTTACAACAAAAGAGATTCGGAGACTAGTCTTGAATATATTAAATTTCACATTTATAATTGAAGTAATTAGTACTAACAAAAATGTTATTGCAGATTACATATCAAGACAAAGCTACACAGACTGATATAATAGAAGAGGATACTCTAGAAAAAATACTCAATACCCTAACTACGCTTTCAATGAAAGTGGATAGTATGGGTAATGAAATAGAAAAGCTAAAGACTAATGAAGTTAAACTGAAGTCTATAGCTACAAATCAGCTAACTCAGCAGTGTGCAGAGCTATGTCAATCGGAAGACATTAAAGTTCCAGAGCTAGAAGGAGACGATGGGACACTCCATAAAACCCATAACATTTATCAATCTACTTCTGCAGGTATGAGCAAAGGAGTTAGGAAAAACACAAATATGAACCTAAACAAGCTATTTGATAAACCATATACACCAAATACATCAAAAGATCCCATGTTTATACCCCCATAAATTACCACATACCAAGATAGTCTAAACCAAGACAAGAAGACTTACAACTACACAGCCCGAACATATATAGAAAATATCTACAATGTACAAACCTTTTTAAATACCAACCCCAGAGCTATAAACATCCAAGAACCAGATACAAACTATATAACCCAGAGATTGACCGGATATAATAAGCTAATTGCTTTACCTAAAACCAAACCAAGTCTAGTTAAAACTTGCTATGAATATGGACTACTTAGTACTGTATATACCTCTGACGGAAATGAGATATCCACTATACCGAAAATATATGAAGCATTTATCATTTTTAAAAGAATAACCAAAGGTACTCTATTTTTTATAAAAATTTACACGGCACCAGCAGAGATATTACATGATAAAGTTAAAAAATCCATACAAGTTGTAAAGATAGGAATGACACGAGACATGATTATACCACAAGATATTATTCCACAACCAGAAATACCTAGAATTGAGATACCAAAATTTTATGCGAATAAGAGGATTATCAGACTATCTACAATTTTGCAAGAGCTAGCGAACACATACTGTAACCAAAATCCTATATGGAGTTATTATTCAAGAAATCATGCACTAATATATTCAAATTCAAAGGAATTACGAGAAACAGATATGGAAACTATTCGGCAATGGATTCTGACGTTACTCAAACCAGAGACAGAACCTATCGCCAGAGCTATCAGAGAAAAATTTATTTCAGAAGAATTATTAACCAGATATTGCAAGACAATTGGACATAAATATTCAGATCATAAATATTCAAAATGTAATGGAGGAGATAATGATATCCCAGAAGTTCAGCTAGAATAGAAGAAAAAATAACCAAGTAGATAAGAACGCCAGCTGGAAGATACAAGATAAGAAGCAATAATGGAAAAGCTGCAGATACGACAACAAGAAGATATCAATGGAGTAATAATAGAAGACAAGCTATTAAATTGTGAAAGTTACTTTCACAATTCATTTTACGTAAAGTATTGAAAATTTTTGTATAGGCTAGATTTTTAGATTTTTAGACTTTTTAGACTTTTTAGGCTTTAGGCTTTAGGCTTTTTGACTATTACTAGTCTAGGCATTAATGATTTTTGTCATATTAGAATTTTTTTTGTAAAGTAGATTGATTTTAAAAACGTGCAGATTCTTGTAAAGATTCATTCAGTCTATAAATAAGATGAACCGAAGGCATTGCAAAGCAAGCCTTCATGTGTTGAAGCACAAATACTCTCTCCTGTCCGCAACAAATATTTTGCTTAGTTATTAGAAAACAGATTTATTTCTATAGAAAAAGCTATGGAGGAACAAACCTTAGAAATATCAAACATACCCGAACAGGTATATTTATTTATGATTATGAATAGTTAAATTCATAATTCCCAACAATCATGGTATGATAAAATAAATTCATGTTAGTTACTTTATAGTAGAATTATTCGAAGAATAATATGTTAAGAAGTTTATTAGCAAAGTGAAAACGGAGAAAAATTCCTAAGAACTATGCCATCCTAAAGGTGAAACCAATGAGGCAAGAAGCCGTGGTGGGGAGTAACCAAAGTAGAGGCGTTGTTTAAGGGAAAAGTATCCAAATTACCATGCTAATAGTGACCGAAGAACATGTTATTTAAGAATAATCTAGTATATAGTAATCTAAGATGACCATATTTTGTTATGTACATGATTGAAGGGAATATTTTGAAAATAACAATTTTATGAAATGAATAATTATTTATCTGATGAGATGGTAAATAAATTTAAAATACTTATTTTGTATGCACTTAATGATATAAAAGTAGTAGATATAAGAAAAATCATATTAGAAAAAGCATTTGGTAAATATTATATGACTAGAATAAATTACATACCATACCTACCTAACCACTCTTACAAATACTTACCATGATAAATTACATATATCTAGAAATTTTGAAAAAAGATATGAGAAACATACAGTTAATAGAAAAACAGATGAAAGTAAATATAGACAAATACATGGAAACTAAAGATATAAAATATATAGAATTTCTTAATGAAAATATGCAAGAACTACTAAGACTAAAACAAACAACTACAAAATATTATAATAAAATATTTAGTCAATTTTAAATGATAGATAATCTTAAAGTCCTAATCTTATATATACTTAGAGATATAGAAATTATAGACATAAAGAAAATAATATGGAAAAAATTACAAGATTATGAAGAGGAAGAATTATTAAACAGTATAGAAAACTTACATATATATTATGAATATCAATATTACTTAGATTCAGATGGATATTATTCAGAATAAATAAATGTTAGAATATATAAAAAAAAAATTAGAGAAAGGCAAAATTGGATATATGAAGAAGTTAATTACAGAATTCAACTTGAAATAGAAAAAAGACAACTAGAAGAAAAATTACTTAAAATGAAATTAACCTTAGATGCAGATAATGATTTATTTAATACATACGAAAAATTATTTAATACAGATGGAAAATTACCTATACATAAACAACAAATAATAGTTAATCAGATAAAGAACATAAACCTACGCATTGATTATAGCAAAGTCAGAATAAAATACTACACAGAAATTGCTAAAATTTCAATAGGATAATAAACTACACAAATTAATGAATACATCTTACGAAAAGAATAAATCATTAAAAGATATTGAAACTAGATTTAAGAAATATCCACGCACAAAGAAAAATAGGTTCATTATACATATAATAGATCTATTTCACAAGTTAGTTATCCGCATAGATCCGCACCCCCTACTAATGGTATCAATAGTGACAGAAATAGTCATCTGCGCTCCACAGATACTGGTGTCATCACCTTACAAAGAGGTGGAACCAACCAAGACTGAACACTAGCCCCATTTTGTAGACGGGTTGGGACCGACCTTCTATCCCGGTGAACAATGTTCCATTGATTAGGCGGGGACAGGATTCGAACAGTCCATCCTCTCCCTTATGGTCGAGCGACTACGTATGTTGGTCGAGCTACTACGTACCTTACGGTCGAGAAACATGTTTTTATTAATATCTCTGTACCTCCAAGGTGTACAAATTTTATTGGGTCTCCTCTACTTTTTATATCGTTTATCTAATTTGGACATATATTACTTGCAACTTTTTATGCAAGATAATTTTTGATAAATATATAGTGAAAAGATGATTTTTGTTTCTTCAAGATTTTTTTACAAGTAATTACCCATAAATAAATCAAGTAAATCTCTAATATAAGACATAAAAATTTAGAATTTTATTTTTTTAATTTAGTTTCTTCACTTTTTTGGGATCATTATATTTATATTTTATTTTATTATACAATTAAACACTAATTTATATCCGTACTTCATTCTAAATCCATCAAAACCAAAGAATAATTGATTGAGTAGTATTTTAAAAATTCATTTGTAATAGTACTGAAGAAGGTATCATTTTGATAATATTTCATAAAAAATTTAATTTGTTTCAAGACTACATAATTTTTTTTCCTTCAAAAAAGGAGATTTAATTCTTTTATTCTCATATAAATAACAAACTTAATGTCTAAAATATAAAATCCATCGTTTTATTTTTTACATTCTAAAAATTTTTAGTATATAAAATAAACGACCAAAAAAATTATTGTACCAATTCGTATAAGTGCTTGTATTTTAAAATTATTATTAATTGGTGAAATAAATAAGTAAATAAAATTTTTTTTGAAGATTACATATCAAATAAAATAACCCAAGCTTTTGGTGTAATTAAATTAATCTTCAATGATTAATATATCATGTATAATTTTTTTTTACGAAAAAGAATTAGGATAAAATTTTAGTTAAATAAGTTTGATAAGTTATACATTCATCCCAAAAAAAAGAAATTTTAATGACATGAAATACTAAGTTGGAGAGAGAAAAATTTTGAAGTGTTAAATATATTTTAAGGAAAAAAAGAAAAATTGAATGATATTCTTGTCTTAAATAAAATAAAAGTAATATTTGTGGGCAATTTCTCAAACATGGGTGACCATTCAAGAAATTTACTCCTTTTGTGCTTTGCAAGATGAATTTGAGAGCCCAAAACCTAAATGACTCATAAAAAGTTAAAAACACACATTTCCTTGTCACATTTTTTTTCAAGGTATGTACATTTAATTATTTATTTTGGTTGAAAACTCTGGGATAATATAATCGTTGTGGTTTTTATTGTAGCCGATAGCTTTGTCAGTTTGGTAAAAACAAGGCATAATCAATCTAACTTCTCGAGGATCATAGCCAAAAAGGAAAACTAATATTAGCATAATTGGGGTCTCTAACTAAAGGATGACTAAATATAAGATAACCTAACAATAACATATCTGACTATAAGAAAGAAAAGAAATCAGAAATGTACCTATAACCTCAAAAAGCAGTCCAAAATTATCATGCCATGAACTAATTTCAGAACAACCAACAATAAAGTAACCGGCTAGTCCGGACAAAAAATAACCTAATCCGGCCTCTATGAGCCCAGAAGGTGCAAGCAGACACTCAACAAACAACAACTAAAGAATATAGTTATACCACTCCCATAAGGTCGATAGATATAGGCAACGAACAATTATATTGGTGATAGTTAATGGAAATGAATGAATGAATGCACATAAACCAACTATAATCAATATCCAATTCGAATGCGAAATGTACCAAATGTATACGCTTCTTCCATCTTAGCAGTTTGCAAAGGCAAGACTTATGGAAATCATCCTTCTCCGTCACTGTGGCTCACGAACGAAGGGACCCATAAGAGACTTGAGATATCCGTATACACCGCCTAGTTCCGAACCAAAACTTTCAATAACCATTGTAATCAATTTATTCCATCTAATATATATATATATATATATATATATATATTCGAATGCGAAATGTACCAAATGTATACACTTCTTCCATCTTAGCAGTTTTTGCAAAGGCAGGACTTATGGAAATCATCCTTCTTCGTCACTGTGGCTCACGAACGAAGGGACCCATAAGAGACTTGAGATATCCGTATACACCGCCTAGTTCCGAACCAAAACTTTCAATAA
>NC_061114.1:49191402-49211517 GCF_002878395.1 Capsicum annuum
GCACAAACTCAAACCATGACTAAAAGAGTGAGAATCTGTAAAGCTATTGTTTGAAATCAAGTCGGGACTAAATTTGTATAATAGCATGGAAAAGGTCAAAATCTCCATCGATCGAAGTAAATAGTAGTGGTAAAAGAGTGGATTAGTAATGGACCAAAATCATTTTTGGTCTAATTTTCAAACTAATATATTTACTCTTTAAAGCTCATAAATTATTAAATAAGGTGGTATGTTTCCCATTATAAAAGAATCTATTTTAAAAGTAAAAAGTGGAAATAAATCTTTTTTTATGAAATAGTAGTAAAATCAAGAAGTTAATTGGAATCGTACCACTAAGTAAATGTAAATGTGCCTAAAAATCTACATGTCATCACCGGTATCTAAATAATACAACCAAAAGCATTTATAAACCACGACCATATCCTGACAGGGATAGTATACTAGTTGATGATCAGTTGGTATCAAAATCATAGCCTCGGAACCATAATATATAATTTAATATAATATTAACGCCATAACCCGAATGACTAAGGTAACAAGGGCATAAAGCTACTACAAGGGTCTAATCTAAAAATATCGCCCAACTACCTAGTAATATGCTAAATCTTATGCTGAAGAATTCCTTATGCAAATTTATGATTAATCATGTCTATAATCAAGGGTAATAGGATTCTAAGCCATAACAAGTTTCCTATGCTAAGGTTCGGATTATATTTTTATCCCAAATTCTCTAAATAGGCTAAGTTATGATATCCCATCCTACAATCCCTACCTAGTATGCAATCTATAGCATACATAATCTTGTATAGAAAAGTAGGTCAAAGCCTACCTCGATGTCCAATCACATTCTTGCAATATCCATAAATTGCTCGTCCTTGATCCCTGATTCTGAAATGATGTTGCACCATCAGAATAATAATATACATATTAATAGGAGTAAAATGATATTTATATTTCTCTATAAAACACCAAATTCAAAATTGGATCAATAATGGGCCCGCTAATGAAATCCCAAAATTGAATCTGTCATGAGGTCCCTCGAACGATTAAAAAATGTGCGCTCAAAAGTTGAACACAAATAAAGTATAAATCGAGGGCCAAATAAGCACGAAAAAGTTAGGAAATTCAAGAACTAATTTCTAGGAATTTACAAGGTAAAGAGAAAAATTTGACGAAAAAAATAGTGAAAATGACCAAGGAGTGTTGAACTAGCTTATTGTTGCACGTCCTAACGCACATGCAAGTGTACGTGGTCACCCAAGTAGTAAAGTGACCTTTGAAAGCCAAGTATCGATTTCACAGGGACTTGTGTTCAACAAAGTTTTAATTCTATTCTTACTATGAAGATTAAACAAGTGCAAACGTTGTCAATAACATTTGAAATTTGGAAATGTAAAGTAACCGTAATAATGCGATAATATAAAGTATTGGAGACAATAATGGGGTAGAATCTAGGGTCAAGGTACTGTGAATAATCCTACTTGGTGATAAAATTTTGTCAGTTTAGTTAATTATCTTGTTTGTTAATTCACGGGGTTGATAACATAATTAGGGAATTGTCATCCTCTAATCGTCTATCTAATTTAGACCCACAACTAGATCGTTGAGCGGGGATGTGAGAACTGAGTTAAATATATTTATATTTCATCCCGTATAAGAACCAAGTGGGGGGAATTTGGTATATTCCTATTCTAACCACAAATCTTAACTTCAATCTCTCTCCATTTAAGATCACACTCCATATATCCTACGTTCTATTCTATTGTTCCTCTTTCCGGACTCACAATAGAAATATAGATTTATCCTAAGGATCGTGAATCCATAGAATAGTAAATACAAGGATATATTAATAACCAATAATAATAATAATAAATATAAACCAACTCAAATACAAGCTTAAGTAATCATGTTCTTGACCTCAACCCAAGATGAGGGTGTTTAGCCACTTATGGATTTACAATTAATCAAAATTAAGAAATTCATATATAACAATCAAAAGTAAACTAACAAAAAGATTAAGAACCCTAATTAAAGCCTACTCAAGAGTATTTCCATCCCTAAAAGTTATCCAAGGTGTTTACAATCACACCTAAGTATCCTATTTATAAGTGGAAGCCCATAGCCCGTTTTGAAATCAAGGGCATGTCATACCCATGTGTTGGCGTGATAAGGGAGCGGAACACCCTTATCATGGATGCGCACTATAATTTTTCATTTTGGTTTGTTTACAAGGGTGTGACACTCTCTTACCGGAGGCTAGAGGGCATGGCATGCCCTAATGCTCAGAAATTTTAGAATTCGTCCATGTATGCCCCATCCATTTGGCTTTGAGTTTCTCACTTTGTGGTTGTCTTTCCACTTCAAATTCAGCTTGTGTAGCATCCCATGATTGAATTTAACATCTCTCAAGGCTTCATATATCATCAAACACCACAAATTAGTGCTTAAAAAAAATACTAGAACCCATCAGTATAAACTAGAACAACACATAGCTCAAGCTAGTATACTCGTTTTCTCATGTAAACTCTAAGTGATCATTTTAATTCCAAAATTATTTTGAACACACCTTAAACATCATAAATAAGTATCTTAACACTTAGATGCTCCATTATATGAATATAAACTCATTGCGCATACAAGAAATCCTCAAAACAAAGTTAAACAAGCGTAGATCATGACACTTAGGTCCATAAATCCACCTAAGATCACTTACCTTAGCTTTAATGGATGATTTCTCACACTTTCCCACATCTAAAGCTCTCAAAAATGGAGGAAAAAGATTAAAAAATAAAGGATAATAGGGTAAAGAAGGGGATTTATCCCCAACAGACATCGCTAAACCCGTAACTTGGCCGCTTAAGTAGAGGATGAGAAATGATGAGTCGCTAAAGTGATGTTTGCTTAAGGGTACCTTGACAGCTAAAGCGGACCTCAGCTAAGTATCTAAGGACGTTAAAGTGTCTTCTTGGCCGCTTTAGCGATCATGCTAGATATCAGTAACCAGATTTTGCTAAGTTCAAATGGAATTCGATCGGGTTCTTGGGATTCATTGGGAACCCCGTCCGTACAAACAAACTATGCTAGCATATCAAGTTCTTTATTCCAAACTCAATGAAACCATTGAAACTTTTATTCAAGATCATTTTGATTACATATGGGTCACATACCTAGTTTCGTTTTAACCTATTCCACCCAATAGCCCAAAATGAGTCTGAAAGCCTCGAGACTTGAACCAAGGGTCCCCCAGCATAAACTCAATGTTCTGGAGCTGATGGCCCTATCAAAATTTCCATCTGAGGTCATTTACTAGAAGTTTTGATCTGAGATCAATTCCTTAACAACGAAAGCTCCAAAATAGATAAATGAGTATAAAATCGAAGTGAACTCTCTGATAATAGAAACAACAGTTCAAACAAGTCATAAATGACCTTTAGCCACTGTGGGAAGGCTTGAAATGTCAGAAATGTACAGAAATCCATAAAATGACCTAGAGGGTCATTACAATATCCACTACTAAAGGACATTCGACCGCGAAAGTTAATGGATAGAAAGAGCCCAAAATCTCAAAAGAACGAGGTATTGGACCCGTATGATCCGAGCAAGACTGCCTAGATAACCTCTAAGGCAAAGAAATGTTTTCAAGGAATTTCACCCAAGGTATCCCTTTTTTGTCAGCTTTCTAGCTTCACTTTTCAAATATCCACAAACTCAGCCTCACTAACCAACTGGCCTCGAAGAATTGAAGATAATCCACCAAAAATCCATAGTGGCAAGCATAAGAATAAGTCCATAAGGTGCTACCTTAACACACAAATGAAGATAATCAAAGCCTGTGATCTCTAGCCAAAGCTATAACTCGTCTTAATGACCCTTGAAACCAATAATCATGAATCCCAATCATAATCTCTCGAAGCTGAATGATCCGATCTAGAATACCCCACTAAATGTGGGTGAAACCATGCTAAAGCCAACTTAAGTACACTTTTTCTTGTGAGAAGACAATCCAAAAATTCTAGACAAAACTGATGATCAAGGTAAAGCGTAGTAAAATCCAATATCCTGTGCCAACAGCCTATTTCTTGAGTATCTATCGAGCATAATTCATCTAAGTTGAGGAAAGATAAGCTGATAGGTAATAAGTAGGCTTAGTTAGCTTATGAATGAATGCCCAGCTGAAACAAATCTAGAAATGAGGATGCAATTAAATTACGCAATTCATAGTTATAATCTCTTCATAGAAATTAAACTACTCAATCTCAACTATGTGAACAAATCCTGTTGATGAGTAAAAATCCATATGCCAAAATCTATCTCAACCTTTAAGTAGTCATTCAAAGGGCTAAAATCCAAAACTGAGCCAACAAGTCTGAACTAAGGCCAAATACCCAAATCAACCTTGCCATCAGAAGCCGGATATATTCCCAATGATTCTTGCAAGAGTTGAAACATAAATATCATCGAAGAACATAACCACAGATGAGGTAAACCATATGCTAGAGATACAAGTAATCAAATCCACATTTGTTGAGAGAATAACATATCAAGGTATAAATAAGAACTCATCAAGGCTGCAAAAGCACTAATGATAGACAACTCTTGACTAATTCAAAAACACAAACTTAACATGAATCTAGTCAAGAAATGCTCAATACATACTGATGAATACTGACAACCAAAATACATCCACTTTGATTATCGATAATAATACACAATCATATACTACTAAGAAAAAGCATCCTATTAAGTCATACTAGGCCAAAAAACTACCGAAAATGAGAAATTTCTGAATTCACCCATAAAAACCAAACTCAACTCACCTGATCCATGAACCACATCATAGGATGAATAAAGTACTCAACTAAATACTAACACCAATATCAAGACCACTACCAGGTAACGAACTAACCAAATTGGAAAGATACACCCCAAACTGATCAATTTTAGGAATAGGCGATAGAAACTAGTTGCCAATGCTAGAATCATAACAGGACTACAGAAGGCAAAAACTATCTTCACTTTAACAACCCACTCAGTAATCAACCTTACCTTGCTGATAGAAAGGAAGACCAACCAACTAAGGCTCTAAGCCAAATAGATAAGAATCGCAAGAAGGGAAACACTAACTAGATGACACTAGTCTAGCCATCTATCATTTGAGAATCAATACAAACCAAAATAATAACAATAGAAACAATAACATAAGGTACAAAAGGTGCCAAAAATAGAAAACATAACCAATACCACTCTAGGTCATAATAAGGCCATAATGCCAAAGTAAAGGGACTTAACCCAAATGCTATACCTCAAGGGAAATGCCACACTGATACACTCAATCAACTACAAAAAAAATCATCTATGGGGATAGTCATATATGAATAACTCTATACAAAGGCATACAAAAATTAGTATAGTGATGTCAAAGCATATAACTATCGATGGGTATGGAAACCCCAACACAAATTTAAATAGAAACTCAAATAATAGTGAGTCTAGTCACATCTATACGATGGAATCCAACGCCATATTCCTTGAACTGCCAAAAGAGCTATGGATCTGAATGTGTTCAAGCATAGACTGAGTGTCTGAACGATCAACTAAACTACTAAGTGCATTGTCTCAAATTGAAGGTGCCGTAACATTGTGAGACTGATCTGGATAAACTGAATGACTAATAGTCCAATGATGGGCACACTCTCTATACCAGTGACCATTCTCTCTACAACCATAACAAACCCCTAAAGCTCTAACCTGGCAAGAAACACGAGTTGTTTCCACCTGGATGGCAAACTGACGCTTGGGACACTCCCCACTAAAATGGTTATCCTCCCCACAATCATAACATACCTTAGGAGCTCCAGGATGGCGACGAACAGGTGCTGACCCTGTCTGAACTAATAACTCACGCCTGGGGCACTCTCTAGACCAATACTAATCTCTATACAATCAAAATATGCCCCTTGAACCCTTTAGTATACTAAATATGCTGACCTAGATCGAATAATCCATGACGTCCGACCAGGACTCTATCCACCGTGACCACCATAATTTATCTGAGAGTCATCCATCATTTAAGGTGCTACCTCTAAGGATCTGATAGGCTATAAATGATGCAAACCACTGCAGGGAGGATCCCTACCTCTAAATGTAATACCAGTAACACCATACCACTGATAAGGCCTCTTACCACCATCTTCATATGTCTCAATATATACCTTTTCTATGGTTCTCACATAATTAAAAACTTGAGAAAAAAATACACAGTTGTTATCAATTGCTCCAATGCCAAGCAAAGTAACAAAGCTAACCCTCTGAAAAATTCACGCACTATCTCATGCTTTGAAGGATATAGTATAGAAGTATATCTAGACCAATCAAGAAACTCAATCTTATACTCTAAAATAGATAAAGAACTTTGCTGACTATGAACATACCCAGCTCTGGTTTGAGAACCACTCATTGTATTGGACATTATCTCTGGTTGTGAAGTATCCATAAAAAGACTTAGAATTCCCAACACAGTATCTTAAAAGCTGAGGCGGTCTAAAACTCTATTTCAGCCTAGGCTGGCCCCAGAACTTCTAGCTGATGCTTAAGATCCTCAATATTAATCCCTAATTCCCAAGCCTGACGCTGAGTTGAAACTTTGGAAATATGTAAAAAAGTCTCATTTTAATGTAGCGATAACCTTGTGTCATCCATTTGGAAAAAAGTCAAGTCAAAGAAAACACTAGAGGTTTATAGAAATATGGACACACGACAGGGAGTCAAGAATAGAATTTCCTAAGAATGCCCTATGGTCTTTCTAATATCGGATACAAATGTCTCCATACTGATTTGCAGAACTCTACTATACACTTAGATCTTGTACGAACACATTAGAAAACCTAGCTTTGATATGATGGCACCTACTACAATCCACCAGTAGATAAGCCAACCTATAATTTGGAATAGCTAGTAATGGACTATCAAGAAAATTAAAAGAAGCAACAAAAAATAATGTAAAAAAAAGATGAATATAAGGATTTCAACCCCAAGACTTGGTGAAGTCAGTACACGAGTTTCTAATACAACAGGAGTATAAAGTGAAATACAGAATTAATAAATATATAAAGATATCTCCAAATGCACTTGAGATCAGTCTAATATATGCGAGGGAGAGTAGAAATACTCTAAACACTAGAAGCTCACCCCAAACCTCTGATCCATAGCTACTCTACTAGATGCACACGTCAACAACAAGAACTTATATTATGATTTGTATGTTGTGAAAGTGTAGCATGAGTACCAAATATGTGGTACTCAACAAGAATCGGCCAATTATGCTCCAAAGATAATGCAAACCTAAATAACATGTAAAGCAGAAATATAAACTACAGACAACTATCCAAGAAACTAAACATAATTATGATAAGGGATCAATAAGAATAAACTATCCTATTCTAACAATGTTTAGGAACTAAAGTACAATACAGTATATCACTAACCAATATACAAATGAAGAGTGAAAGAAGGATATCTAGTAGTAATATAAGATAAAAGAATGCCTATACAATATGAATAA
Source organism: Capsicum annuum (assembly GCF_002878395.1). Taxonomy (NCBI): domain Eukaryota; kingdom Viridiplantae; phylum Streptophyta; class Magnoliopsida; order Solanales; family Solanaceae; genus Capsicum; species Capsicum annuum. The sequence goes on from NC_061114.1 coordinate 49,198,964, forward strand.
GTAAAGAAGAGAGAGATATACGATAATATCATATTATATATATGTGTGTGTGTGTGTGTTTATATATATTTATTGGCCTTATTGTATAGGTGTTTATATATATATATATAAACTAATCTAACCTCTCGAGGATCATAGCTAAGAAAAAAAGCTAACACTAGCATAATTAGGGTCTCTAACTAAAGGATGATTAAACATGAGATAGTCTAACAATAACACATCTTACTATAAGAAAGAAAAGGAATCAAAATATATCGATAACCTTATAAATTAGTCCATAATCTTTCTTCCATGAACTAACCAAAATAACCAACAATAAAGTAATTGGCTAGTCGAGACAAACAATAACCTCATCAGGCTCCTATAAGCCCAAAAGGTGCAAACAGACACTTAACAAACAACAATCATAGCATATACCTATACAATCCCCCATAAGGCTGATAGATATAAGCACCAAAAAATTATAGTGGTGATAAGCAATGCATATGAATGAATGAATGAATGAATGTACACAAACCAACAGTAAACCACATCCAATTTGAATGTCAAATGTACCGAGTGTATACACCTTCTCCAGCTCAGTAGCTCGCGAAGGAAAAACCTACAACGATCATCCTTCTTTGACACTGTGTCTCACTGATGAAGGGACCCATAGGGGACTGAGATATTTATATACAGTGCTTAGTCCCGAACCAAGACTTTTCGATAACCATCATAACCAATCTATTCTGTCTAGTATAATATATATATATATATATATATATAAAATGAGGGCACAAACTCAAATCGTAACTAAAAACATGTAAATTTGTAAAGCCATTGCACAGGATCAAGTTCGGGACTACATTGGTATAATAGCATAAAAATGGTCGACATCTTCATTGAACAATGTAAATAGTAGTGTAAAAGAGTGGATTAATAATGGATCAAAATCATCCTCGATCTAATTAGATAAGTAATACATTTAGTCCCAAAAGCTCATAAATCATTAAATAAGATGGTACAATTTCCGTTATGAAAAAGTTATTTTAAAGTGTAAAGTGAAAACAAATCCCTTTCTAGAAAATAGTAGTAAAATCAGTAATTTGGTTGGAATAATACCACTAAGTAAATGTATATGCTCCTAAAAGTATGTATGTCATCACTAGTATACAAATAATACAATCATAAGCATCTATAAACCACAACGACATCCTCACAAGGAATAGAATACTAACCTGCTGTTCAACTAGTGTTAAAATTATAGCCTTGAGCCCACAATATACACTTCAATACAATAGTAAAACCATAACTTGGGAGACTAAGAAAAGTAAAGTCATAAAGCTACTAGAAGGGACTAATCAAGAAATACCACTCCCAAGTACTAAAAAATATGCTAAGTCTTATTCTAAAGGATTCCTTATGCAAATCTATGGTTAATCATGTTTATAACCAAGGGTAATATGATTCTAAGGCCATAACAAGTATCTTATGCTAAAGTTCGGATCATATTCTATCCCAAATTTCCTAAGTAGGTTGAGTCATGATATACTAGTCGTAATCCCATCCTATAATTTCTACCTAGCATGCAATCTATAGCATACACAATATTGTAGAGAAGAGTAGATTGAAACCTACCTCGATGCCGAATCACATTCTTAAATTGTCCATAAATTGATCATACTTGATTCACAATCCTGACATGATGTTGCACTATTAAAATATTAATTTACATATTAATAAGAGTAAAACGATATCCATATTGCTTTATAAAACTCAGGGCCCAAAATCGGATCAATAATGGACTCATGGGGTGCTAATAAAATTTTCAAATTAAAGCCATCACGAGGTCCCTCGAAGGACTACAAATGTGTGCTCAAAAGTTGAGCAGAAATGGACTGTAAATCAAGGCCCAAATCATCCCACAAAGTTAAGAAATTCAAAAACTAATTTATAGGAATTTACAAGAAAAAGAGCGGAATTTGATACAAAAAAATAATGAAAAATGATCAAAGAGTGTTGAACTAGCTTACCTTAGCTTCAATGGATGATTTTTCACACTTTTTCACGTTCGAAACTATAAAAATGAAGGAAAAGGGTTAAGAACAACGAAGAAAGGAATTTATCCCCAACAATCATCGCTAAAGTTGTCACTTGACTGCTTAAACAGTTACCACTAAAGTAGCTACTGACCATTTACGCAGAGGGTGAGAAAAGGCGGGGATAGCTGAAGCAGCACCCTGTCCGCTACAGTGACGCCCACTTAAGCTGACCTTGACCGGTAAAGAGGACCTCAACTAAGTATCCAAGGCTGCTAAAACTGCTTAAGGTCACTAAAGTGACTATCGCTAAAGTGGTTCCTTGTCTGCTTTAGTGGTTACACTAGATATCAAGCATCAGTTTTTGCTAAGTTCAAATGGATTTTGATCGGGTGCTCGGGATTCATTTAAAATTCTGTGCACGAAAAGAACTATGCTACGATACCAAATTTGATATTCTGAACTCACCGAAACCATTAAACTTCATCCGAGAAGGTTTTGATTAAATGTGGATCGTACACCTAATTCGGTTTTAACCAAATTATATCCAATAACCCAAAATGAGTTTGGAAGCCTCGAGACCTGAACCAAGGGTTCCTTAGCGTAAAGTTAATTTTCAAAGCTGATGGCGCTGTCAAAATTTCCATCCGAGGCCATTTGATAGGCATTTAGTCTAAGACCAATCCTTAATAACGAAAGCTCCAAAATAGGGAAACAAGCCTAAAACCCAAATAAACTGTTTGATAACGGAATCAATAGTTTCAGTAAGCCATAAATGACCTATAGCCACCGTGGGAAGGCTCAAAATATCGAAACACGCAAAGAAATACCTGAAGGGTCATTACAAATTATCATTAATAGAGTATTACATAAATTATATTTAAAATAATTTAAAATCTAAATAAACACAATCTTTAAAAATTTGACCTTAATTTAATTAATTATTTTTTATTAACGGGGTCCAAATATATTGGTATTGTTATTATTGCTTGCTATTTCTTTTGTATAAATAAATACTATAGTTTTGATAATTATTAATTATTATTTTTTCATTATGCTAAGTTACTTCATTATTGAACATTATTAGCTTATACATTATTATTATTTCTCATTTTTCGCCCAAAAGATAATGTTTATGTTTTAATGAAAGAATTGTTACATGAACTTTAAAAAAAATTAAAAATACCATTACTTTTAAAAATTAAAAGAAAATAGAAGCAATTGATAATAAAAGGGTATAATAGACATTTTATGGATTTAAATAGGATAAAGGAGGGAGTTTCATTATTGTTCAAAGATGAGGGGAGAATTTGATTTGTACCCAATTATATTCTTTATACATCTATGAAACAAAGAATAAAATAAAATATCCAAACCAGAATAGAACGAATGTTATTTCATCTAATTGGTCAACTATCATGCTCAGGTTACTTAGGTCACGGGTTCAAGCCCAGCATTCTAAGTCTAATTTACATTTTTTTAACGTACTCGCCCATATTATTTTGTTCGGTAATCTAAATTAAAGTGGAGGTGAATAGACGTCCACCTCTCCTTCTTATAATCACTTCACCTCCTCAGCAAACTCACAAACAAGACCTAACTCTGCTAAAAAAATGTAACCCTTCACTCACGCAAATCCCATAAGATTTTTCCATCCACGCTTCACTATTACACTACAAAGATCGTACATAACACATGGCGGGGTGACAATTTTATTTTTCAATAACAATTCTTTGTTTGTTTGTTAATTTCAGATTTATTCCTTTTCAGATTAGAGTAATTCATGTCTCTTTTTCTCCTCTATAGTGGTTGCCTCAAAGCATCACCCAATACTTTCCCCCAGACTAGCAGATATACACATCTTTTATTTAGGTTATCAGGTAAAATTTAGCTTAAGCCGATCCCTAAGGTATTAGGAATCGGCGGAGAATATATGATGGGTGGAGAGATTTTTATTAGAACCTAAAATTTTAACGACTTTATTTTGATACCTCTTTCGTGATTAATGGTGATTTCTGAGTTGTAATATGATCAGGAATGATAACGAGACAATCAGGAAATGTTTCAAAATTTTTGAAACGTGTTTGGGGTCATTTTGAGACCACAAAATAATGAGGTTCTGCGATAAGAGCATGCCACACCTTTGGCGTGTCGCGATAAGGGTGTGCCACGCCCTTGGGGTGGCAAGATAAAGGCTTTCCATGCCTAAGGGCGCAGAAATGCCACATTTCATTTTTTTTAGTTTTCTTCCAGGGTTTTTTGATCTTTTACCTCTTAAACGACTTCCTAACCATAATAACCACAATTCCCTGCCCACATAACTCAGATTATACCATCTCTTTTCTCCCAAAACCCACAAAAAGACAAAAGAAGAGTTCTTCTCCAAAGTTCAAGCTTTCAAGGTTCTAATTCGAGTTTCCCTCAATCCGCTAAGTCTAGGTATGTTGGGTTTGAAAGGATAACCTTTCATCTTTGTGCCCAAAAGTTAAGCTTTTACATGAGTTTGAAAGATTCGATCTCTAGGGTTCATACCTATTGTTTATGTTTTCAAAATTATGACATTATCATGTGATTTAAAGTTCAGTTAGTATAAGAATTTATCTTTACTCATATTTTTACTTATGTGATTGTTATTATGAGATGAATTTTAGTATTTTGACATAAATTTTCATGAGTCGATAAATGTACATGATTCAGTCAGTTTACAAGTAAAATTATGTAATTTTAGCATGATTCTCTCAGTTTACAAGAAGTTCATACTTAATATTTTAGAATTTAGATTACTATAATTTGATTCCGATTTTAGTTTTGACCTTATGATATGAATCATATTGTAGTAATCCTTATAGTTAATCAATATGATTTAGAAACTAAGTGTAGTGACTGTCACGACCTGAACCAGGGCCGAGTCGTGATGGGTATCTCAAGCCCACCGTGAACCGGAGACCACCCCCTTAGCCTAGCCAACCAGAATAATATGATAAATAGTGAAAGATAACTAATATATAAAAATAAGATAGGTAATGTAACTCAAATGGAACTAAGAGTTCAAACAACGACCAACCTACAATCTGTCCACAACGCCTCTAACAAAATCGAATATCATACTAGGTCGGTACATGCACCCGACCATGCCCAAAAAAGGGATCTAAAATTCAAAAAGATAGATTAGATTTTGATACTTATAAAGAAAGTAGTGAAATGTCCGGCGTTACGGAAGATGGAGGCTCGCCACTTCAACACAAACCAACCGATGAACCAGAATCACCTATCGCTGCACAAAGGTAACCAATGAACCCCTAGGATCCTACATCATGAAAGGATGTTTCATAACCTGAACTAGGGCATGGCCATGACGGGTATCTCAAGTCCGCCGAGAATCAAAGACCACCCCCTCTAACATAGCCACCCATAACACAATACAACCATCAACGGATGAATTCTGAACATATAATAAGATAGTTCAGAAACTAGCTTAGAAAGAAGTATAAGAACTTTAACATTCATCCTAATCCATAGTAATCCACAAAGCCTTTAGTAACTAAGAACCACCTAAGTCAGGATATGCCTCCGGCGATAGCCAAAAAGAAATCGCAAGATAGTCAATGATATAGTGAAACCAAAATATGAAATGAAGGTCTTCCGAAGAATGGAAAGTCACCACTTCAATTTGAATCACGGGAAATCCATGGATCACCTAACACTGTATAGGAAAATCAGAAGTATCTTTGTTCCCTGCATTGCATGGTAATACAACATCCGGAGATGGTTCGCGGGGTGAGTGCTAGCATGTAACTCAAGATAAGGATGAAATAATGCCAATTCAAAATCCAGTCCAAACTCAATATACATATTCACATATATGCATATATATATATATATATATATATATATATATATATATATATATATATATATATATAAGATATTGGGATAGAGAATAAGGTTTAGCATGGGATATAAAACCATTAACCTAGATTGTGTAGCTCTAACCATCCTAAGGTCACCCACAGGCTATATGGGTTTAGCTCCCCCTATTGAAAGGGTCCTAGTGCATGTTACCCGTACGAACCAGGAAAATCCAAGGATGAGCCAGGGAATGCCTCGATCCCAACCAATTGAAAACATATAAAAAGGTGAACTATCAAACGGTCATAAATACCTCCACACTGACAAATATAGTTTCCGATATCAGTCTCCGCAGGATCTCCACCTTCTACGACAAGCTACAGAACCCCTTTTACACTTAATTGAAACAAGTTTCACATAACCCATCCATTTAACCAAGGAATTATCCATCAAGGCATCAACCACGGGTATTGTCATACCTTTACACTTGCAAGCTTATAATTATGTCATACCAATTCCATCAACTTGGGGGAATGCCACGACCCCCTTTGTTCATTAGATCAAGTTGGGGGAATTCCACGACCACCTTTGTTTATTAAATCAAGTTTAAAATAAAAACCATGACCAACAAGGCATTCAAAACCCTTTTTATCCATTTAACCATTTATGCAATGCAATAGTTTAGGAAAGTAAGCCAAATCATGTGATTAGCCATAATTCAAATCCAATTATGCAAGTGGGTAGAGGGAACTAATTTCCGAAACCAAATTTCCAAATAAAAATCATCAAATTTAGGGAATACCTCGATCCCCATCTTATTCACCATACCCATGTACCCCAACGGGTTTTAAAATACATAAATAAAATATGGACACTTGCATTAAAACCATGAGAATGCAAATCAAGTAACAATCCTTCCAAAACCCTCAACCCAAATCAAAATCCATAATCAAATCCACATGAATAACCATTTAAACATATGTTTTAAGTAAAACAAGTTTAAACGGAGAGCTACATACCTGCAAGTATCACAATTATGGTGAGAAATCACCACTTGGAAGCTCTAGATGATTAACCTTGAGAAACCCTAGCCTACTCTCGACTTAGGGATTTGAGAGAGTTTAAGAGTGTGTTTATTTATGTTTTATGATGATAATAAGGTCCCAAAAGGGTTTTAAGGTCGTGGGTCGCAATTGGAGAAAAGGGAAATGACCAAAGTGCCCCCAATTAAAATACAAAAAAAAATTATCGCTAGTGACTATGAGTCACGTCATGACTCATGATGTCTAGTTATGAGTCATAGCCTCGACTTGTAATCTGGGCAAAAACATGGGGCCTCCTTACTATTAACCCTATGAGCCATACCCTACGACTCGTACACGAGACTTACGACTGGTAGGGTCCTAATCGTAACTACAATAGTGACATTGGCACCTACTCTAGTTTGGCTATGGAAATTACCCTAAGACCCATATAGATACATGACGACTCATAACATCCCAGTCGTAGTCATAATAGAAACATGGGCAACCCTCACTGATCACTCTATGACTAGAGCCCTATGATCCGTAAGAAGACCTTACGACTTGTTAGGTGAACCGTAGTCTGAGCAGTGAGCTCCAAACTCAATAAATTTTCAAAGGCACAAATCTGGGGTGTTACACAATGTAGCATTCAGGGACGGTTAGCAGGGTGAGTGCTGGCATGTTACTCAGGGAAGGGATAAAATAATGCTATTTTCCAAAATAAAACCAATCTCAATTTATATGTTCAAATACATGCGAATACATAGATATAAAAGATATCAGGATAGGGAACAAGTTTTAGCATGAAATTTAAAAACCATTAACCTAAATTATGTAGCTCTAACCATCCTAAGGGAACTCACGGGATATATGGGTTCATCCTTCCTGCTGAAAGGTTCCTAGCGTGTGTTTACCGCACGAACCAAGAAAATTCGAGGAATGGACAAAGTCATCGAGGCTCCAACTATTCCATATATATATATATATATATATATATATATATAATGTGTGAACTATGATCACGGTCACCAAGACCCCACGCCGGCAAACGTAGTTTCCAGTATCAGTCCCCCGGGACCTCCACCTTTAACGACGAGCTATACAACCTTCTTTAAGCCCAAATTAAAACCATTTACACATTTTCATCCATTAACCAAGAAGTCTTTTAGTTAGACATTTACTGTTGGTATCGTTACACCAATTAAGTTTAAACTTGCAAGGTAATCCCACTTTGCCATTACAAACTAATTAGCCAATTAGACTCCAAAGTTCTAATTTAGAAACCAATCCATGGCCACCAAGGCTTTTCAAAACTATTTTTATATTTCATTAACCTTTTATGCAACGCCAGGTTCCAAAAGTGGGTTAAATTATATATATATATATATATATATATATATATATATATCCATGTTTCACAATAAATTTTATTAAGTGGGTTGAGGTTAATACCAATTCTAATACCAAAATCCATAAATTTGAGTGAGTCCATGACCCCCAATCCCATCCACCATGCCCATGCATCCAATTAGTTCCAAAATTGAACAAGTAAAGCATAATCAATGCATTTAAACCATGGAAATCCATTCAAATCATAATCATTCAAAGACCCTTAACCCATCATTCAAAACCCATAATTTAAAATTACATAAACAATGATTAAACACATGCCTTTATGAAAAAACAAGTTAGGGACGAGATATATGCTTGAAAATATCAAGAATTTTGGAGAAGTGACCACAACTTAAAGCCTATATGATTATCCCTTTGAAATGCTAGCTTGTTATTGACTTGGGAATTCAAGAGAAGAGAGTAGTTTATGATTTGATAAGTGGTGAAAATAAGGTCCCTTAAGTGTTTTAAGGTCGTGGGCACTAGGCGTAATGAGAGAAAAATGATCAAAATGCCCTTAATTAAAATGTAGGAAAACTGTCACCAATATTTATGGGTCAGGTAATGACTCATTGCCACTGGTCACGAGTTGTCACCAAGACTCATAGCCTGAGACCCCAAATCCTGACCCCTTACTGTTATGGTCACGAGTCACACCCTATGACTCGTGACCTCACTCTACGACTCATAGGACCAAGTTATGATTAAGACAAAACATCAGGCAACCCTTACTGTTATGACTACGACTGACACTATACGACTCGTGATGAGTCTTCATGACTCGTCACTTGAGTCGTACCCTAGACAATGAGCTCAAAATTAATAAATCTTCAGAGGCCAAAACCTGGGGTATTAGAGTGACTCATCCGATTTATCAGATTATGCTATGTTATTTATGTTTTATGGCATTTCAACTTTCATCTGATTTTTGCACCTTGGTGAGCCTATTTACACTCACCACACATATTTTTAGTTATGACATATGATAGTTTTATTTGTTCCATTTACCTCCATATACTAAGTACATTTCAGAAGTACTGACCACACACACACACATACACATATATCTGTGTGACTACATTATTTTATAATATAGGTTTTGGTGTTCGGCCCCAGCAGCACGACTAACTACAATCACCACTTCCTAGATCCTTCCAGTTGGTGATTCTTTATAGTTAAAGGGCCAGACTTATTTTGATTCTAGATGCTTGTTATTATTGTTAGTTCATAAGTTATGCTTTCAGTTTGGGTCAGCTGGGGTTTATCCCTGTGGCTCTTTAGTTTTAGTTAGAGGCTTGTCAAGACTAGTCAGACGATGTGTTCTTTCAGTTTCTTATAAATTTAAATATTGTTGAGTTATAGTATTTTGTTGAGATTGTTCATTTATTTGAATTCAGTTTATAAGTTTTTGCCAGTTTTCGCTCATGTTTTAAGTTTACATGTACTAGAGTTCAGTGCATAAACATATCATGGGTTATTTTGGGGCTACTTGTAGTCCTAAGCATCATGTAACATCCAGGGAGTTATCTTTTGGGCTTTACAATTTTATTTGTACTTCACATTTTCGGGAAGAAGACATTTTGAACATATTAATGATTCACAATTGTGAAGACTATGTATATATTATAATTTTAAATAATGATCCCAACATCCGTCCTTTTATTGATATGGTAGTAGTTCTGTAATTCTAATGCTTGGATAATTGATTTGAATATCTTCTTTTTATCTAGTCCATATCTTTGTTTTTTGGGGGGTAATAGTCATTCTATTTCACCAAAAAATTCAGTAAAAGCAAGTGAATACCGACCATTCACATCTCTATGAAATAAACAAAAACATACCAATACACAGTACAACTAAATAACTAATAATGTAGCTACTCTAGTTTCTAAGGGTAACTCTGCAACATATTTGAAACATCATGTCAATTTATAATCTTGATACCCCTAATGTGTATGTGTTGCGATACCTCTTTGAATAATCCATCAGATGAAGTTATGCCTTGTTGAAATCTGATAGCATTCCTATCTCTCTAAATCAGGTACACAATTATGCCAAAAGCACAAGTGACAATCTGCCAGTACCCTGTATTCCTTTGTAATCTTTTGAAAAGTGAAGTCAATTCTAATTTCCAAGTTCCAACACCTCTTTGATAGCCCAACCAATGCAAAAGTATTGTCCATAGTGTTCTCACATAATAGCAGCCAAATAAAGCTGCTCAAACACTTCATTATTAAGACCATAGAAGACACAAGTTTGAGGCACTTGGATGCACATCTTTATTAGCCTATCCACAGTGGCTAGTATACCATATGAGGCTGGCCATAATATGAATTTAAATCTTAGATGCAACTGAGGCCGAAGGATCATGTTTTTCCAGGGAATCCTTTGATAATGTGTCCTCATGTGCTTATTGATTTTCTTGATACTAAAACCATCACAGTGCTGAAGTTGCGTTAATCTGCTCATGAGGTCACCTTGAACTCTTGGGCGTCATAGAACAAATTCCCTGGTTTCAAATAGCTTCTTAACACCCAAAGCTGCAGTCTTGGGTATAATAAGAGTGTCTAGTCCGTTATTTTTTATGTACACACTATGAATCCACCTTATCCACATAAAATCCTTCTTCATTTCTGTGGCCCATAGGTGCTTAGTAATTGCAGCTTTGTTTCATAAATCATAAGGTCTCTAATATTTAGTCCACTTGTAGCCTCAGGAGGGCACACCTTGTCCCATAAAATGAGAGATTTTTTGGACACTACAGATGCACCAGTCCAAAGAAAAGATCTACACAGTGTAGCGATTATTTTCATCACTTTCTTGGTGGCAATAGAATCTATGCCCAATATGCTTGAACGCCAAGTAGGACTGACTTAATCAATTGCACCCAACCTATATAAGACAATAATTTTGAGGTCCAAAAACTTATCATAACTATTATTTTCTCCACCAAAGGCCAACACTGGCTTATAGATAGTTTCTTGGTTGCAAGCGGGACTCCTAGGTATTTGAAAGAAAGAGTTCCTTCATTGAATCCTAAATGCTGCAAAATATCAGATTTTAAATCCTCAAAAATACCTACAGTGAAGATAGAGCTTTTTTTTTTGCATTTTCCTGAAGACCTGAAATATTTGAGATCTTTAGAAAGGCTTCAAGTAACAACTTAATAGATTGCACATCGAACCTGCAAAACATGAGAAGATCATAAGCAAAGCATACATGAACAATTCTCAATACCTTGCATCTTGGATGAAACTAGAACTTGGAACTTCTTGTTCAGTGTTAATTTATTAAACACTCTTTGAAGATATTTCATGGCTATAACAAATAAATAAGGGGATATTGGGTCTCCTTGTCTGAATCCCCTTTTTCCTTCCAAAGTTTTTATAAGGCCAGTGGTTATGCACTTCATAATCCAAATAACAAACTGGTGTAAAAATCCCAAGCAATCAGCATACTCCTCAGGAAATCCCAATCCAGTGTGTCATATTCTTTCTTGAGACCCACTTTAAGTACACACCTTGGACTCATCTCTTTCCTTGTATATCCTTTAAACAACTCGATATTAAAAAATTTGTTTTTAGTAATACACCTTTCTGTAATGAATGCAAATTGTGATCCTTCTACTAAGTCCCCAATAACAAGTTTTAGCCGTCATGTCAGTACTTTGGTGACCATTTTATATAAAGTTGTGCAACAAGCAATAGGTCTGAGATCCTTCACCTGCATAGGCCCCTATACTTTGGGTATTAAGGTCATAACTGTGCAATTCCAAGCCTTTAACATTTTCTCAGTTCGGAAGAAACTCAGAGCAGCCTCATAAATATTTTTTTGGACTACATCCTAATTTTTTTGTAAAAAATCAATAAAAAACCATCCACACTTGGTGCTTTATCTAGTGGCATAATTTTAATAGCTTCCAGTATTTCATCCCTGGTTACCTCCCTAATAAGTTGTGTTTTATAATCCTGAGCTAGACATGCACCATTTTTAATTACCTCAAAATCAGGACATTTGTGCAGAGGTCCAGCTTCAACCATAAGTTTGGTAAATAAATCCATCAATTTCTTCTCAAAAAGCATTGGATCAGTGATCTTAATGCTTGCATTTGTATAAATGAAGTGCTGGAGCTATGACTAGTTCTCATCTTCAGTTGAGCTGTTCAAATTGGTCTAGGAGGGAGAGAGATTGTTCAAGCCTTATAAAGAGACCACCCATCTCATTAACCATCAATGTGGGACTTTCTTTTCAATCTTTTTAACACCCCACC
>NC_061114.1:49214517-49221154 GCF_002878395.1 Capsicum annuum
GAGCTTATACAGGTGATTATTTCCTTTTATATGCGACATGATGCTGTCCGAATTTTGGGTTGTCATAGAGGTATGCATGGGAAGTATAAGGTTATGAGCTGGTTCTCCCGGGCCTCCTCGGTTACGGGTGCCAGTCCGCCCTAATAGGATTTGAGGCGTGACAAAAGGTTTCTTTAATATACCAGTGCTCTACATGCTGATCAGGATCTTCATTCAAGTAATAATAAGCACAAATGGCACGAGGACATGGAATACCTCTTAACATCCATAACCTACAATCATAATACTTCTTGTCCAAGTGAACAACAAATGTGTAACCCTCACCCCCAATTTCAAAACGATTAACTCCATTCCATAATACTCTACACCTATTTGAATATTCCTTATTAGCTTCTAAAATAGTTCTTTCCATAGGTGCAATGTCTGGAATCCATGTTTCTGCAAATTTGATCATATCTACATGTCTATTCATCATTTTATGCCTGATATCCTTTAACATTGTGATTATGGATTTATATCTAGCAGCTAAGATCCAAGAATTGAAAGTTTCACACATGTTATTTTCTACAATATCACATTTGGAATATATTTTGAAATATGCCCCACACCAAGAAGTAGAGGATTAACTAACATGTCCTCAGTTATTTCTTTCTGACCTAGATTTGACATTGCTTGCATCTCCTCTCTAAACTTTACTTCAAAGCTTGCTGTTGCACATCTCTAAAACTGCTTTCTTCTCTCTTCTCCTCTCCAGTGCATATGCCAATTGCTCCAAATATGTCTAACACACATTCTTCTCTCAGCATTTGGTAACAGATCCATCAAAACAGGAATAAGACCCTGTAATAAGTATTAAGTATTATTAAAATAGGAATATTATTGGAAAATAAATTCAAGTAATGAGAAAAATAATTAAGTAATAGTACCTTTTGTTGGTCTGACATTACAGTCAAGCTTTCACCAGTTCCCAGATTTAGATCACCAATCAGATGCCTTATGAACCAATCCTACCTATATTTTGTTTCAGTATCCACAACTGCCCATGCAATAGGATACATTTGGTTGTTGCCATTTTTCCCCACAGCAACCAATAACTCACCCTTACAAGCTCTTTTTAGAAAGCATCCATCAAACCAATAATTTCCCTACACCCATCTAACTATCCTTGCTTGAAGGCATGAAAGCACACATAGAAATAAACAAAGACGTTCTTCCCTGGTTCAGTTTCTTTGTCAATTTTTATCCAACAAAAACTTCCAAGATTTGTTGTCATGATCATATCTGCATAGTCACATAATCTGGCAAATTTCAGCTTCCAATCTCCCATATTCTCCCTCATAACAATCTGTTTAGCCCTAAAACAAATAGTTTTACCTACATAAAGACCCAACACCTCTCTTACCAAATCCTGAATTTCTCAAACCTAATGTATGGCTGAGAAATAATTCTCTCCTTGAACTTCCTAGCAACTAGCTTTGAATCACACATCTTGTTCTTGTTTAGAGGTATACACTTGTGAATAGGATTATAGTTTTTCACAATAAAATTACCTGAATCCCTATCAGTAGAAGCAAACAGAAACTAGTTGCAATTGGCTGCAATGCATTTCACCCTTATTCTATTTTTTTCATTAGGTTTTAACTTCAAATGCCTTCTATACTCTACAGCATAATCTGCAACAGATTTTCTAAACTATTTTACACCCTCAAAAATCATCCTAAGCTCAAACACAGAAAACTCACAATTTTCATCATACCTAGTTTTCTTACTTCTTCTTCTTCTAGGTAGATCTACTCCTCTAACAACATATACATCTATATCTTCACGATCTTCACTCCAACAATCAGAACTATCAAGATATTCCTCATCTCCACCTGACTTTCCAGAATATTTGCTAGCTTTATTTTTACCAATATCCCCAAAGCCTCTATCTACAGAACTAGAAACTCTTACAGGTACTTGTTCAATTTTAACAACCTTTTTTCTTGCCTTTTGATTTCTTTCTTTCTTGTTGGCTTTGTTTTTATTTCTTTCTTGTCTAAATGCCCTCAACTCCTCATCAACATCTGAGCCATCTTCTGAAGGAATATCTCCAAGATCTGAATCACTACTCAAGTAATCTGACAACTCATTTACTAACCTGTTAACATCTTCTACATGAATATCTTGTACATCAGCCTCATTACCTCCTTCTACACCAAAATCTTCTAGGTTAACATCTTCTACATAGATATCTTCTATATTAGCCTCATCACCTTCTTCTACACCAACATCTTCTACATGAGTCTCCCTCTCTTTACCTAAGTTAATATTCTCTATCTCAACATCTTCTAGGTTAAAATCTTCTATATCAGCCTCTCTCTCTTTCTCTACTCCAATAGATTCCCTCTCTATGTTAGCACTATCATCAACACCAATACTTTCTCTTTCTAGGTCTGCACACTAAATAATATCAGGTGCAGGTAAAAAACCAGTAGGACCATCAGGGTTAAGAATTGATTTATCTAAAACATGATAGACGTAAAAATCAATAGAGTCCTCATGTTTTAATTCTTTAACTAGTTCAACGAGATGTCTGTCACTCTTCACCAAGTTGAACTGCTTAGTTACTGCATCTTGATAATAAAAATCCCTAACAGTATCATACCCTAATTCTTTAGTATAAAATAACAATTCCAGCATGGAAAAGTGGTCCTTGTCAATATACCTTAGCTCTGGCACACAAATTGTAACATATGTAGGGACATCCTTGTTGAAAAAAGATCCCCCATGGTGAAATTTTGTGAATATTATCTCCAGTTGTTACGTCACCTGCAACAAAAGGGTAAGAATTCAAAGCTAGTTAACGGAATATATTCAAAGTACACACCAATAAGTTAAAAGCTACAACCTTTAATGTATGTTAAGAAAGAGACGGAATATTCCCAAAACCACAACCCTAACAGTGAAATTTCAAAACCCTAAAAATTGAAATATGCTAAAATTCAACAAAATTTAACAAATATAAATCATAATAACACTTACACGAGGAAGATCTATGGAAAACCCTCAAATTTCTCCTTCGATTTGAGTGGAATTTTCGTTAAATTAGGGTTAATTTTAGGGTTATCTGAGAGAGAGTTAACATGGAGGGAGAAACAAACGGCCAAAATAATTTTTTTTTCATTTAAAATGTAATAAGTATATGTGGATTTAGTTTATCCACGTGGAGAGTTTTATGTGGACAACTTTCCACATCAGCTGCATTTGGAGACACGCGCGAATAAGCTGATGAGAACAACGAAAAAATATCCAATTGGAACAAAATGTGGGGGGTTTAGGGGTCTAATAGGAACATGCCTTAGTTTAGGTGTCTAAGTGAATTTTGGCAACAAGTTTGAGTGCCTATCGATGACTTTGACCGATGTTCTATTTAGTTAATATTCAGCTTGTTTTAACTCTATGCAGATACTAAGTAGCCGTTTGGCCATGAAAACTAAAATTTTTTGGAGTTAGAGTTGAAGTTGGAGTTGAAATTGGAGTTAGAGTTGTGTTTGACCATGTCTTTTTTGAAATTTTTTTTGACTTTTGCAAAAACTTTTTTAAATATGATTTTATGTCCTAACTTTTACAATCTATCAAAATCACCCAACTAAAATTTACCTACTAATGGAAAAAGAACACAATTAGCCACTATTATAAAAATAATTACATATACATGGTCATATTTAATGAATTTCAATTATGACATATATAATATTTACATTAATAGCTGTTTTCTCATATTTGAAAATTTTAAATATGGATGTTATATTAACAGATCACTGCTTCCTATTTTTTAGGTAACAAATATTATCTTTCAAACAAATTTATTTTTTTAGGAATTTATTTAATTTATTTCCTTCTTATTCCGTTCCTAAATATAGGAAATGATGAGTTGTTATTAAATTTTAGGGTGCCGCTAATTTATTTCTTTAATTTTCTTATACATGAAAGATTTTACTGTGTGTGAATAAATTATTTCTATGTAAAACATGCTTTGCATATTTATGGTATATTATATCATATACCATAAATATATAAATATGCTTAGTATGTTTCTTTATACTTTGTATTTTTTATATATGTGTGTATATGGTACATACATGGTATAAACTTCATATATAACATACTTTCTATATTTATATTATAAATATGCTTAGTATGTTTCTTAATACTTTGTATATTTATATATGTGTGTATATGGTATATACATGATATAAACTTTATATATAACATACTTTGTATATTTCTATTATAAATATAATGCTTTATATATATATATATATATATATATATATGGGTATAAATATAATACTTTATATATTTATGGGTATAAATATAGTACTTTATATATTTATGCGTATAAATATAAATTAGCAGTAAAATAATATCTTAAATAAGGGAGAAAATTAAATAACAGATAAAAATAATGACGAGAGAGAAAAAGAGATATATATTAATTAGGATAGCATTAAGTTTGAAATTATAATTATCTTATTCTTTAAAACTGTTAGATACGTAATACTGAAAAAGTAATGTTATAAGGAGAGTTTTATAAAAAAATTTAAAAGATTGGGGTTATATGTAATAATAGTAAAAGTTGGAATTGGAGTTGGAAAATTGTGAAAACAACAAAAACCTGTTTTCCCGTTTCAGAGAAACTTTCCGGAATTATTTTTCGAATTTTCATGGCCAAACACCACAATTTCCAACTCCGAAAAAATTTTCTGAAAAAAAGGGAAAAATTTTCATGGCCAAACGGGCCTAAATTTCACAATATCCAATCAAAATGCAAAATATTTTACTACGGAACACTAACTTATCGAAAACTGTTTCTACAAATAAAATCTATTGAAGATCTTAAGTTCTTATTTAAGTGTTGAAATAGATTTAAAATGTTTCTCTCAATGCCATCAATTTCACAGTTTAATACCAACCAATTGTATGTAACAAAATTAATCTTTATATCTTCAAAAAAGGAAGAGCTAAGAGTAGCATAGAAAAAATAGTAAAAATAATAAAACTGAATTTTGACTACTCAAGTTCATACGTTGAACAATGTTTTAAAAATCTGAGCATGGATCTTGCAATTAATTAAAGGAAAAAATATATAAAGTAGCATATTTAAGTATTAAATTACAAAAAATAATAACACTTTTATCAAATTATATTTTGTAGAATATGTATTTGTATTTTTGTAGCAACAGTTTGCAAAAATATAAAATACATATCGATCATAAAGGCAGTAAAAATCATATGTATTTGTATTTTTGTAGCAACAGTTTACAAAAATACAAAATACAACTTGCTATATTATGTACTTATGAAACTGCTGCTATGAAACTCATAAATAAGGGGATAAGTATGCTATTTCTGAATTTTGCCCTTAATTAAACGATGTTGAAAGTAAGGTTAAGGTCTAGTGTTAATTTTCCTACTCCCCAATCTCATATTATTTGATATTTTTGCTAAAAATAATTGTCTAAAAAAATACTCATGTTTAATGAATGAAGTCATAATTGGACACTTTCAAAGTTCTCATGTCTAAAAAAAGTTCCCATGTTTTCACAATAACTTTCAAAAAAGTGTTAATCAATAATTAGTTCCCATGTTTTCACAATAACTTTCAAAAAAGTGTTAATCAATAATTACTAGTGAAAAGGATATGTTGAGCTCATCATATGCCAAGTAATATGTGACGGTGGAAGTATTAATAAAATTATCTTCGATTATGGTTATAAAAAATATCACAAAAAGATAACTAATTGTTATTAAATTATTTATCATTAGAAATGATCTCTGTCACACCCCCTGTTTTTCACCGCATTCGACCCCGCTAGAGAGTTGGTTTTAGAGAAAATGGGTTTTTCTCATTAAAGTGACGTTTTGAAAAAGGATTATTTTATTTACAGAGTCGCCACTTGAAATTGAGTTAGGGTGTTTCAAATCACCTTATTGAATCTCTATTCAAAAGGAAATGACTCTTTATTTTTTTTATTTTTGGTCTGCGAACTAGGAATCCAAATAAGGAATTCTGTTGACCGAGGGGAAGGTGTTAGGCACCCCTCGAGTCCCGTGGTTCTAGCATGGTCGCTTTTATTGACTTATCCTGACTTAAATTATTTTGACAAATGATGTTAGTAGGCTCTAAAATCGCTCATTTTAATGTACTAAAATTATTTAAAACTCTTGTATTAAATCGGTGAAAAAATAATTTTATAAATATTTATCAAAATGCATTATTGCATCCTTGAATTTTTAAATGTCTCAGAAAGATGCGTACGCCGCATTCTTAATTAAGACGAATATTTTAAACATGCCTAAAATTTGTTTAATGTTAAAAATATTTATTTATTTTTGGTAAACTCGTGATAATTTTATATATGCGAAACGCTATTTATTCTTAACAGTAAGCTAAAGTAATATTTATTTAAAGCGATCGATTAAATTAATTAATTAATTTTATAAATAATTATTAAACTTTATTAATGACAATAAGTATAAATAACGAAATAATAAAATAAATAGAAATAATGATGGAAATACACAAAGCTGTCCCTATTATACTAAATTTAAATTTATTCTCTTTAAATTGATATAAACACAAATCACATAT
>NC_061114.1:49224154-49225929 GCF_002878395.1 Capsicum annuum
GTATGTATCGTGTGTTTGTGTGGAGGAAATGGGGGAGAGGTTGAGTGGAAGTGGGAATTGTGGGGTGGTTTGGGTAGTTTAGGTCTCTTTTTCTTTTTATTATTATTATTATTATTATTATTATTATTATTGTTATTATAATTAATATTTTAAATAAAATAAAAATGATTAAGATCAATTTAAAACTAATAAGTTAATAACTAGTCTTAGAAATATGATTAAAATAATACTACAATCATTAGATTATTTATTAAAAGTTAAAAGAAGAAAACCAATATAATTTAGAAAATTTCCTTTTTCCTAAAATATATAAATAAACAACAAAATAAAAACTTATTTAAAAATGTGACTATTTTTGTAGTTTTCAAAATTTTTAAAACAAACTTTGTTAAGCTAAGATAAAATTGAAATATCTAACTTAGACCTAAAAATAAAATACATATATATATTAAACACTAAAAATGACGTAAAACATTAGGTTTTGGTCAAAAATTAGGTGTTTACAGAATGCCCCTCTTTGCTTGCAAATATGGAGAATTTTCAAGCAAAGAAGTGAACATGACTAATTTTTGGCCCAACCATTTATTCAAAAGTAATACGTAAATAAGTAGGAAAGAGGTGTGACTGAGCCCTGGCTTTGGGCATCCTATATATCTCGGGTTATAAGAGATCAGGTCACGTGTAATTCAAATGGGTGTAAGAGTGGAATGAATGGATGAGTTGGAGAGTCGAGTTGTGGTCTCCTCGAGTTTTTGGTTCGTTGCTCCTTTTATTACATCAAAAAATGAAACTGGAAATAAAAGTACAAGATCCTATCTATTCTATTTTTCTTGATCCTCTTGCTCCCGATCTTCCTCTTGGATCTTCAGTTATTGGCTCACCTTCTTCTAGTGGGTACCTTGATCTCAAAATTTGATCTTGAAATTAAGATTTGAGACTTGAACTTGAAACTTGGATTGAGTCATTGATACTCTACCAAAGAACAGTTCATAGAATACTTTGAATGCTTGTTCTCCTGATCAGAAGCTAAAAATGTGTCTCTTGAGATATTGGGCCGCTATGGATGTAAAGCTGACTCTAACTATCTTCAAACTGATCATTCTTCTATATTTTAACCGGAGATGAAATTCCATTCTTGGATAAACCTGTGCTTTGCATAAAACCTGCAAGCCATCAAAGAAGACGAAACAAAACAAACAAAATTTTCTGCCCCAGTTTACACTAGGAAAATTTTGTGAGTTATTAGAAAACTATAAACTAGTTTAAAAATAAATAAATAAATGAATGGATAGAAATTTAGACTAGGAGCGCAATAAAATAAGAATCCTATTCTTAATAATGCAACCAAAGGAAGTTATGCCTAATGAATGCATGAAAAAGAATTAGGATTTTTTCTTCTAAACATGTGGCTAGGGATTGTCATACCCTATGAAGACATAAAGAAGAAAACTAGGAAGGTTTATTTCCTAAAATGTCAACTAGGGGATGGCGCCGTATGAAGATGAATAAGATGTTAACTAGGGGATGGCGCCCTATGAAGACGAGATAAGATGTCAACTAGGGGATGGCGCCCTATGAAGACGAATAAGATGTCAACAAGGGGATGACGCCCTATGAAGACGAGATAAGATGTCAACTAGGGGATGGCGCCCTATGAAGATGAATAAGATGTCAACTAGGGGATGACGCCCTATGAAGACGAAATAAGATATCAACTAGGGGATGGCGCCCTATGAAGACGAAAAAGATGTCAACTAGGGGATGACGCCCTATGA
>NC_061114.1:49226029-49232496 GCF_002878395.1 Capsicum annuum
CGTCCTATGAAGACGAGATAAGATGTCAACTAGGGGATGGCGCCCTATGAAGATGAATAAGATGTCAACTAGGGGATGACGCCCTATGAAGACGAAATAAGATATCAACTAGGGGATGGCGCCCTATGAAGACGAAAAAGATGTCAACTAGGGGATGACGCCCTATGAAAATGAGATAAGATATCAACTAGGGGATAGCGCCCTATGAAGACGAGATAAGATATCAATTAAGGGATGACGCCCTATGAAGAAGAAAAAGATGTCAACTAGGGGATAGCGCCCTATGAAGACGAGATAAGATATCAACTAGGGGATGGTGCCCTATGAAGACGAAATAAGATATCAACTAGGGGATGGCGCCCTATGAAGACGAAAAAGATGTCAACTAGGGGATGACGCCCTATGAAGACGAGATAAGATGTCAACTAGGGGATAGCACCCTATGAAGACGAGATAAGATATCAATTAAAGGATGGCGCCCTATGAAGAAGAAAAAAAAATTAGGATTTTTTTTTTTTTAGAAAAGAAAAAAAAATGCCCCAGTCTTGAATATGAGGGGTTTTATTATTATTATTATAATTATATTGATACGAACTTAGAATTATAGGAGTATAACAAAAAGAGAAAATTCAAGAAAACTTAACTTTGCTATACTTGTTTTTTTTTTTCACTAAACTTCACAAGATTGTTTTGCCCCTGTTCAAGCAAAGAGAAAAAAAAATTGTGAGTTTTAAACTTGGTAGTTGGTTTGTGGCCTTGAATCCCTTGGAGGTTTGCCTTATCCTTGCCCCAACTTGATACGGTTGATTAAACTAATTAGTTGGCGAGCTTGAATCTTCGTCTTTCAAATTCTGTTGTATTTTTGTTTGTTTCAGTACGATTCTGATCTTCATTTTCAAATGCTTCACTCGTAACACTTATCTTAACTGACTCTCTGTCCTTGTCAAGGTGGTGGATGCCCAATAATCTCTGCTCAATTTCACTGGGAGCCATGGTCAATTTTGCGCGTTTTTCTTTATTTTGCATTTGGTGCGAGACTTACCCATAAAAAAAACAGAGCGTGTAAAAATGAATAAGGAAAAATCAAAAGAAGGAATGAAAGAATTATGTTTGAATAGAAGGTGTTTCTACCAGTAAAGTAAGAAAGCTTATTTGGAGGTGTATATTGACTTCAATAATGCATGACACATAATTTGGAGTAGATATTTGATCCTTCAAAACTGTCTAATCTCAAATTAGACTGCACCTTTCAATCAAATCAAATCATCCTTCTTGATCTTTGTCTTGTCATGATAAACTTTGTTTGACTAAAGTCATTCCTTCTGGAATTTTCTCAATTGACCTCTCTAATTTCGATTGTCTCGTTTATCATTGTCTTATGGCGCCCCTGAGGGTTTTCACCAATAAGATTTTTTTTTGATATCTTGTGGTTCCTCCATGGGTTTTCACCTACAAGCCCCTCCCCCTTTTATATATATATATATATATATATATATATATATATATATATATATATACAGCACACAAGGCTTGACATTCTCAAAAATTGATCGGAACGTCTTTAATGGACAAAGGAAAAAGGATTTTTAGGATCAATTACAACTTGAGAGCCATATAAAAGTGATAATAGGATATATATCTCTTTTTTTTTTAAATACCAAGATTTTTTTTCTTTTGTCGGACCAAACCCCAAGATAGGGCTGCCTATGTATCCATTTAGGAATCAGGTCGAACGTAGTTCAATGCTAACGCATTATCTTTTCTTTTTTTTACTCCAAAGAGGGTAAGCAAGGAAAGATAAATAAGGCTCGAAGGGATGACAAGGGATTAATGACATTTAGTTAAGTAGAATGATGGCCTTTCGTCATCTCAACTTGAGAATGTTAAGCACCAGTGTGTCAAATATAATATCTTTTGATTGAATCGATATTGATAGCTTTTTCTGTCATTTTTCCGTCCAGATCCGCAAGTTGCAAAGCTCCATTTGATAATACTTGTTTAACTATGTATGGACCTTGCCAGTTTGGAGCAAACTTTCCTTTAGCCTCTTCTTGGTGTGGAAGGATGCATTTTACAACAAGTTGGCCGGCCTCGAATTTTCTAGGACGTACCTTCTTATTGTAAGCTCGCGCCATCCTTTGCTGGTATAATTGACCAAAGCAAACTGTCGTCAACCTTTTTTCATCTATTAACGATAATTGTTATAGTCTAGACTTGACCCATTCAGTATCGTCAATTTCGGCTTCACCAATGATTCGAAGCGAGGGAATTTTGACTTCTACGGGTATCACAGGTTCAGTCCCATAGACTAGTAAATAAGGAGTTACGCCAGTCGATGTACGGATAGTTGTACGATACCCTAAAAGAGCAAACAATAATTTCTCATGCCACTATCGAGATCCTTGGACCATTTTCCTAAGAATCTTTTTAATATTCTTGTTTGCTGCTTCAACGACTCCATTTGCTTTAGGACGGTAAGGGATAGAATGATGATGTACGATCTTGAATTGCTCACAAACCTCCTTCATTAGATGACTATTGAGATTGGTTGCATTGTCTGTGATAATGGACTTTGTTATACCAAAACGATATATGATGTTCGAATGAACAAAATCCATTACTATTTTTTTCGTGACTGATTTGAAAGTAGCAGCTTCTACCCATTTGGTAAAATAGTAAATAGCGACCAGTATGAATCGATGCCCATTAGATGCTTTTGGTTCTATTAGACCGATTACATCCATGCCCCAAGCAACGAATGGCCAAGGAGCAAACATAGGATGCAGTTCTGAAGGTGGCGAGTAAATCAAATCACCATGGATTTGACACTGATGACACTTGCGAACAAAGCGAAAGCAATCTCGCTCCATAGTTAACCAATAATATCCTGCTCGTATAATCTTCTTCGCTAAAACATAGCCATTCATATGCTAACCACATACCTCCGAATGTACCTCATTCATGATTCTTTCAGCTTCCTAAATATTAACACATCTCAACAAGTTCAAGTCTGGGGTTCGTTTGTACAGAATCTCCCCACTTAAGAAGAAACCATTAGCAAGTCTCCTAATAGTCCTTTTTTGATCTGCATTGGCGTGTATTGGATATTCATTTGACTTTAGGAAGCGTTTGATATCATAGTACCAAGGTTCATTATCTGGTTCTGCATCAATTATATTGTAATAACCATGTTAATCTCGTATTTGTATCTCTAATGGGTCGAGATGCGTATTTCCTGGGTATGGGAGCATGGAAGCTAGGGTAGCCAGGGCATCAGCCAACTCATTATGGGATCTGGGAATATATCTAAACTCGATAGACTTGAACCTTTTGCTAAGGTCCTCTAAGAACTGTTTGTATGGAATGAGCTTGATATCTCTCGTTTCCCATTCACCTTGAATTTGTCGAATGAGTAATTCGGAATCTCCCAACACCACTAGCTTGTGTACATCCAGATTTACTGCCATATTTAACCCCATGATGCAATCTTCGTATTCTATTGTGTTATTAGTACAAAAGAAACGGAGTCGTGCTGTGGCGGGATGATGATGCCCGGTCGGTGAGACAAGAACCGCCCTAATTCTTACTCCTTTGACATTGACTGCCCTATCAAAATATAATTTCCACGCATACATATCATCTTGAACTTCTTCCTCAATTGAATTTATCTCTTCATCATGAAAGTAAGTTTGCAAAGGCTCATACTCATTGTCAACTGGGTTCTCTGCCAAATGATCGGCCAATGCTTGCGCTTTCATAGCGGTACAAGTAACATACACAATGTCGAATTCTGTAAGTAAAATCTGCCACTTCGCCAATCTTCCTGTGGGCATAGGTTTTTGAAAAATATATACTTTAAAGGATCCATTCGAGATATGAGGTAGGTTGTGTAGGACGAAAGATAGTGCTTCAACTTCTGAGCAATCCAAGTTAGGGCGCAACATGTCTTTTCTAAAAGAGTATATTTTACCTCGTAACTCGTAAATTTTTTGCTCGAATAATAGATTGCTTTTTCCTTTTTGCCTCTGATATTATGCTGTCCTAAAACACAACCAAAAGAATGGTCCATCACTGACAGATATAGAAATAAAGGCCTACCAGGTTTTGGTGGGACCAGTACTGGAGGATTTGCCAAATATTCTTTAATCTTATCAAATGATTCTTGACATTCGTCTGTCCATTGGATAGCAGCATCCTTTTTTAGCAACTTGAATATCGGTTCACATGTAGTGCTGAGCTGAGCGATGAATCTGCTTATATAATTCAGCCTTCCAAGAAAACTCATGACCTCAGTTTTATTCTTCGGAGGCGGTAATTCTCGAATGGATTTTACCTTGGAGGGGTCCAATTCAATGCCTCTGCGGCTAATTATGAAACCCAAAAGTTTTTTGGATGGAACTCCAAATGCACACTTGGCTGGATTGAGCTTAAGATTATACTTTCCCAATCTTTCAAAGAATTTCCTCAAGTCATATACATGATTGACTCGTGTCTTGGACTTGATAATGACATCATCAACATATACTTCTACTTCCTTGTGCATCATGTCATGGAAAATAGTAGTCATAGCTCTCATGTATGTAGCTCCCACATTCTTTAAACCAAACAGCATGACCCTGTAGCAATAAGTACCCCACAGGGTGGTGAAAGCAGTCTTTTCTGCATCGTTTTATCCATCAAGATCTGGTGATATCCGGCATAACAATGCACGAAAGATTGGATCTCATGTTTAGCACAATTATCAACAAGGATATGAATATTGGGTAGCGGAAAGTTATCTTTAGGTCTTGCTTTGTTCAAATCCCTATAATCAACACAAACTCTGATTTTGCCATCTTTCTTAGGTACGGGCACCACATTAGCGAACCATGTGGTGTACTGAGCGACCCTGATCACGTTCGCATTCAATTGCTTCATGATTTTCTCTTTAATTTTATCGCTCACGTCAGTTTTAAACTTTCTTTACTTTTGCTGGACCGGTGAAAAATCAGGGTATGTAGGCAGTTTGTGGACCACCAAATCCATGCTTAGACCCGGCGTATCATCATAAGACCAAGCAAAAACATCCTTATACTCGATCAAAATCTGAACAATATCACTCCTGATATTCTGATCCGCATGAATACTTATTTTTATTTCTCTAACCTCCTCACCAGTTCCCAAATTTATTATCTCAGTGTCATTTAAATTGGGTTTGGGCTTATCCTCAAATTGATCCAATCCTTTTTTGACTTTCTTATCAGCTTCACCTTCATCGTATTCATCTACAATTTGGTTTGCTGATTCGAGATTAGACAACTTTTTAGAATCTAAATGTGAACTCCACGTACATGCCATGTTATTGAAGCCAGTATTAACATAACTGAAATAAGATAAAGAGAACAAAAATTAAAAGAGGGAAGAAAAGATAAATTTACTAGAAAACTTGAATTTTATTTCATTGAATCGGAAAGGGTAGGAGGGTTAACATGAAAGCAGAGAAACTAAACTATGTGGACTACAACCCTGAGAATAGTCCAAAATACAAAAGAAAGAAAAACAAAACAACAAAATAAACTACCAAGACTCCTTCCTTGTGGGGAGATGAGTGGCTTCCCAGTTAGTGAGCTTGATATTTGGCCCGATGAACTGCACATCTGCATGGCTAGGGCCTTCACCCATCTGAACCATGTTTATTTCATAAAACATTTCCTTGAGACCTTGACATATTTAATCCACATCCTTGTTAGCATATAGGTATTGATTTTCTTCCTTTTGAGCTTTCGTGAAAGATTGGCTAATGTGTGGAACCGGACTTGTCAATTTCCAAGCCTTCTTCTTCTGCTCTTTTACCCATTTTCTATCTGCTGCGGTAGGCTTAAAGCCTAAGCCAAAGGAGTTGTGGCTAACATATGGATCTACAGGGTTTATAATTCCTTACAGCAAAACCCCTAATCCTTTTCCCGGTTCATAACCATTTTGTAGCATTTGGATAGCCACCATGATTGAAGTAGAAGAGAGATGAGGCCATGGAATCGACGTGCCTTCCACGACTTGATCAGCTGTCACAATTTCAAAGGCTTGATAAATGGGAGATTCACAACCCCTTTTTGTTTCGATACAGGGTACAGAAGGATTTCGATGTATGGAAAGGTCATCCTCTCCATGTACAATGATTTCCTGATTGTCGTGTTCAAACTTAACTACTTGATGCAA
The DNA here is from genome assembly GCF_002878395.1 of Capsicum annuum. Lineage (NCBI taxonomy): Eukaryota > Viridiplantae > Streptophyta > Magnoliopsida > Solanales > Solanaceae > Capsicum > Capsicum annuum. The sequence continues at coordinate 49,232,225 of NC_061114.1, forward strand.
AGTAGAAGGTATAGCTCTGGCCATGTGGATCATGGTCTTCCTAAAAGTAGGTTGTAGGAAGTATCCATGTCTATTACTTGAAAGGTGATTGTAAACTCAACTAGTCCAATAACCAAAGCAAGATCTACCTCACCAATTGTGTCTCGTTTTGCACCATCAAAAGCCCGAACACATACATTATTGGACCGAATCCTATCTGGGCTGATTTTTAATTTTTGCAAAGTGGAGAGAGGACAGATATCTACTCCTGAACCTCCATCGATTATTACCCC